>NW_009916888.1:0-59433 GCF_000696875.1 Nestor notabilis | reverse complement strand
TGCCGGCTGGGCTTAAACCACGACAATATATCAGATAAGGATAGCCCACTGTAAGCATTAAGAATCACAGGAAGTCAACTGCCAGTAAATTGCTTGGGGTAGGTCACTGTTTTTCCATCCAGTCTAGTAATGAACATAAGTTCATAGACAAGGACCAAGTGGTAGCTCATTAGCCATGATTTACATGGTCTATGACTTTACTTTTTTTGTGCAAAAGAGTCATTCTATCAAAAGGGCTTATTTAAAATGAAGAATGACAGTAACATTGGCATGTTGTGTGCTTCAATACTCAGAACCACTTTAATCAACTTGTACTAAATCAGAAGTGGTAAAAGGATTAAAAATTGGCTCCTACAGAGGACCTAGCCAGAGCCCCTGCCCTAATTCTCCCTCTAAACTTCTTTCCTCTAGTACTGTAGGCAAACATCGGCATCTTTAGATGTCCTGACTTCAGTTGTAACTGTTATTTTTCTCCTTCCTAGTAGCTGGTACAGTGCTGTATTTCAGCTTCACCTGATAACACACTGATGTTTCGGTTGTTGCTAAGTAATGCTTGCTTACCCTGATCAAGGACTTTTCAGTCTCATGCTCTGCCAGTGAGGAGAGACACAAGAAGCCGGGAGGAAGCAGAGACAGGACACTTGACCCAAACTGGCCAAAGGGGTATTCCATACCACAGCACGTCATGCCCAGTATAGAAACTGGGAGGGGAGTCACCCAGATGGGGCAGATTGCTGCTTGGGTCAGGCCCAGTATCAGTTTGCAGGTGGTAAGCAATTGTATTGTGCATCATTTGTGTTTATTGTTTTTTTTTCCCTTTCCCTTTTTAGTTTTATATTCTCTCCCCTTGATATTTCTCTTACCGTTATTATTATTACAAGTAGTAGTAGTTTTGTATTATACTTTAGTTACTAGATTGTTTTCATCTCAACCTGTTAGGTTTACATTCTTTCGATTCTCCTCCCCATTCCGCCTGGAGGCGGTGGGGGAGGGGCAGGGAGGGCTGAGCAAACGGCTGTGTGGTTCTGAGTTACCGGCTGGGCTTAAACCACGACATTAGACTAACATTTACTTTTGTTAAAACCTTTCCTCCCCCAAAATAATTATAGAAAAATGGAAATGTGGTCTTTTCTTCATGCTGGATAACAATTTGAAATTGCTGTAGTTAAATACAGCACTTAAACATGATTTTTTACAAGGCTTTCCTCACACAAACATTATCCTGCAAAAGCTGGTAACTCATTCATCTACTGTGGCTAACAACTTTAATCTTCTTGTTTTTTATGTCAATTCTGTGTTGGAAAAATTCCACCAGGTTACTGCTGCAAGTAATGAGGAAACCAGACAGTGCTATTTAAAGTCAAATCAACAATATGGAATTAGCTTTTTCTTAACTACATGAGCTACCTTTTGGACAGTATTTTCTGTTTAGATAATTAAACAGAGAATTGCACAGAATACAGCCCCTACCAGAATTCAAGATTTTTTTTTTGAACTAGCATAGAATGGAACGGAGAAATTTTACTTGGTTTTGTTGCTGTTTCAATAAAAAATATTTTTAAATCAAATACTAAAAATAGCTGCCAATATTGGGAGTGGATAGGGTTACTTACTAATTACTTCAAATTACAAACACACAAACTAAACTTGAACCACAAATTCATAACTTTAAACACAACTGCTCCTCCCTATTCTTTCCCAGGATTTACTCTCAAGATAGCCTAATGCTCATGTCTTCCAAACAGAGGTGAAACAGTTAAAAATAAACTAACTTTTCAATGTTCTTCTGTTTTGCACCAATGTGCCTTCATATATAAACGTCAAAATATGCACACATCGCAGAGAGGGGCTAAGCACTGATAAAACATGTCTCTAAGAGTGAGTTCAGCCAGCCAATATACAGAAGCCCAAAAATAATGGAATCAATCACTGTAAGAAAATCTTTCTACCTTACCTTAAGACACTCTTCTTGTTTGAAGAGATCCTCACAATCCTTAGCCTGCAGAACAGGAGAATTAAGGCGCTCTTCTACTTCAGACAAGGCTTGCAGAAGGTGAAGGATCTCTGCCAGGTATGTAGAAGGCACATAAGTGGTTTCCACAGTCATAGTTTCGGTCACCACAAAGGTTGTATCTTCAGGAACTGTTTGCTAGTATAGATATACAACAGAATGCATCCTTTAGTTGCTTAAAACTATGCAAGCTTATAACAATGCAATATCCAGTCCATAACCTAGAAACAATTAAAAATAATTTCTAAGGACAAATGCAAGAAATAATTGAGGTTTCTGACACAGATTACTCACACTTCACTAGTCTGAAATGGCAGGTACTAACATTAATCCATGCAAAAGTATAACAAACTTATCATCTACTCTCCACAGAAATAAAGATAGGAGATGCAAGAGTACTCAGAGATTACGGTATTACTGAGATATTAGTGATAGCCCTTTCATTTTAAATTATCACACCTCTTTTAGATTCTGTTCTTCATTATAGAAATTCCATACATGCTAAATCATTTTGAGGTGTCAAGCAGAATAGTAAGTTCTGTACTAGATGCGATTTCTTAAATAATATGCAACACAAAACAACCAGGTCAACTTAGCACTATACTAAAACCTTTCTCTTAAACTAAAAAGTACAGTTTGGAATTTTGTGATTTGAAAGGTCTTTAATGCATTCATATTTTTAAAAGAAATCCCAGCAACACACCTCTTCAGGAAATTAAGTTTTGGTTTTTTGTTTGCTTGGTTGGGTTTTTTTAATCTGGACAAATATGAAATAGACACCCTATTCTGAAAGCATGTGCATGCATCAAATGTAGAGAAATCCCAGAATTTTTTGGTGCCAAGAAAATAGATAGTTGATCTATGGCATTTAGAAAGCTACTGACATACAAGGTGACAAAATAGTGACTGATTACGTAAATTCACTACATTTCTGATTTGATGTGTTTCTGGATCACAGATAAAAAGTAACACCAGAAATGTGCTTTGGAGCAGGGAGAACTATGATTACTTCTTTTAACTAACCTCAAAATACTTGAAAACATGAATTTCCATTAGAGCAGACAAAATTCAAAAGATATAAATTATTTGTGGTTTCATAAGAATAAATTATATTTATTTGTTTTGTTGTATCACATAGGATTCCTAGTGTAGGACCAAAATCCATTGCACTTGATGTCTGTCTTCTCAAAAATATAAACTTATTGAGGACCTCAAAGAACTTGTACAAGTAACTGATGTTAAACTTTCATTCAAAAATCATATTACTTAGATGTTTTAGTCCCAATACAAATAATCACCGATTTTGGAGGTTTTTTCACATTTTATGTGAAAAACAGTGGATCAGTGGTCCTGGAGAAAAAAGTATCATTAGTTAGGTACACAGTATGTAAAAAAACCCAAATATAAACACTACCTTGCACATACTACTTCAGCAAGGTGTCTCATTTTAATTTATTTGTTTGCCCTGTCCATCCTTTCATGACATGTTTCTCTCTTGAGTTACTGGGCTGAGTCATCTGGTTCTTCAATTTTCTTTAGAGTTTTAAATACGTATATACACACTCTAGAAGAGGTATGCATATCACATATAAAGCCCATAAAGTTATCTGTAGACTTGTGTTATTCTGATGCATTTTTTATGCAAATATAATTGCTTTGCTTACATTTTTCTCACTAAATGACTTTCTCAGTACATCTGCTAACACTGAAACATAATTACCATATCACTGCTGTAATTGTTATTATTTAAAATAAATGGCTTAAAAAAAAAAGTTGCATTTGCCCCTATATGTTTAATGAATCACATGCTCTGCAAAAATAACAGTTCACCCCAGTGAACCTAAAGCTGTCCCAGTTGATTAGAAAATGGGAGATTCTCAACAGGCCACGTGCAGCAATATATTTTCATTCCTCAAGACTACACTGTGACACTTCTAATAGTTCTTTGCTATGCTTCTACATGTAGCAAAGAACTTTAGACCCACATGAGGAACATTTTAAATATAATTGCATTTTTCTTTTTTGACTGAGAAGACAGAATGATTCTATTCTCCGTAATGAAAAGAGCATGCTAGGTGTGCAAGGCTATTCACTTTAAATGAGGTCATATGAATATGTAGTGACACACAAAATACAGTTAGTTTCTATAGGTGTATTAACCTATTTTATTTCAACCCAAATTTAGGCTAATAACTATGTACACACACACACACAGATGTATACATGTGTACAGATAATAAAATCTTTGCCTTCTTGCTCTAAATAATTCCTGAAGCTAATAAAAAATCAAGTGGAAATTTGATATGTGCTTCACAGATACCATGCTTAATTATTTATAGTAGTGCCAAAATTGGCAGATCTTTCAATCACTGCTACAAAGAACTCTTATAAGAGCACTCTTAAAGGCAATATTAATTAAAATCTGGAGACAGGGCTGAACTTTATGAGACATATGTTTCAGTAATCCCTCAAAATTTGTGTAATATTTAACTCGCAGTAATGTTAATAAGATGTATGGAACTATATACTCATATTGCCCCTCACAGAAATCTTTCTCACAGCTGGATGATTACACTCGTATAGTTCTACAAGGAACACAACTCATGAGATTTCCAGTTCAAGCAAACCGTTAATGTTTATATTGTTATAAAGTTTAGACTGTTAGTTAAATTGTAAGGTACTACAACCAGATAAATATGGCAACGTTATTTAACACCTTATTCTAAAATAATAGTAACAATCCAAATTAATTAGTTTCTGAATACTATTTAAATAAGAGTTGGAAATTTGATACAATTTTAGAAATCAAGAATTAAATTTCTTTGCCTTTAGTGTGTTTTTCAATAGGTCACAGGTGTTTCTTTCCTTCTGTCTTTCCCTCATTGACAGTAAGATAATAGAAACCAAAGCAGAAGTTGGCTTCTTGCGCTAAGGAATGGAGAACAGACTTATCCAGAACGGACCATTTTAATCAGCAAAGAAAGGGAAAAATTTTTGGCTTGTTCCTATGTTTGCTGGAATTCATTACTGTAGAAGATACAGCATCCTTCCTTATTTTCTTGACAAGCGTATTTACTAGAAATGCATAGCTGAAACTGAATCATATACTAACACTGTAAATATATATTTTTTAAGGAGATGACTGTAGCAGTTGGAAAGCACTACTATTAAAAATAATATTCATTCATATATGTCATTGCTAATCCATAATGGTTCACCAGAAGCACAGTAGATTAACACATAAGGATTAAAAGTAAATAAGAAAAGGGAAATTAAAGTTTTAGTTAAAAGTGTTTAAGAACGGTTTTGAATAAGTTGAATCTGACAAAGTGATAGAATACATTAGATAGATAGATAGTTACTTGAAAATACTCAAAACCAAGTAACATTTTAAAATAATATATAATAGAAATAAATTGTTAAGAATGATGGGAAAATGCTGGAGTAAATGTCCATTTCTTGTATGGTTATTTCTTAAAAAAAAATTTAATTAAAATGAATTTATTATGTACTTTTACTTGATTGCCAGTGGTATACCAATGTGCAAATTATTTCTAGTCTCCAAAAAATCACCTTTTGGGTAAGGTTTACCATTTCATGCACTGCTTTTCACCAAGCATCATCATGTCTCAAACAGTAAATTGAATATTACTCCCCATCATTATATTTATTTAATTAAGGGATAGAATCTTTCCATAAACATGATTCTACCCACACGTGTGAAACTGATTTTTTCAATAGGTACCACATCCTACCACGTGCAATACAAAGACAAGAAATACATCCATGAACTGCCCTTCTAGAGAAGGCCAATAAGCAAAAAACAAACTAACAAAAGTAACAAAACCAACCAACCAACCAAAAGAACCCCAAGAAGAAAAGAACTACAAGAATAATGCAGGTTTTGCCCACAAAACTAAGTAGTGTTATTGCCCGGGCTCACCCCCCCCACCAAAGTGTCTGTGATGATTATTGCCTATATCTAGAACAGTACTACTAAGTGGCATCAGAGCTAACTAGCTTTGGAAAATGCTGTTAATTCCTTTTAAGCACTGGAAAACTCAGTATTAAAGCACTTTTCCCTGATCTCAGTATACCCATTTCTCTTCCTCTTTCTGCAGAGGGGAAAATCCCAACATCATTTTTGCTGTTCAACAGTTTACATCTAGAAAGCCTCCAGCCTTCTTGTGTTAGGTCTTGCCAACTGTTCCATTTTTGGTCCCTTCTTACTACAGGCCTCCAAACTCACAGCGACGGTAGCGTGCTGTGCTTTTGAGTACAAGCAAACTTCACACAAACAGAATACATGGGAGGAGTAAAGCAGCAAAACACACCTATCTTCACTACTGTACCATGACACTGCTCCTAGCAGCATTCTGATGAGAAGTTCAGGAAAAACAAACAAACATGTGCCTCTTCCTGAAGTGAAATAATGCTTGAGAAAGTATTCTTTACAAGCAGCTGTAAAATATACGAGAGTGTAAAAAGTCAGTCATCTCTGAAGAATAAACATAGGTGTGCTACACATACAAAAAAGGAAAAAAAAAAGCAGATAGCAGGCACCTTCTGGACAAAGGCAGTCATGCCTCAAAGAATCCAACAAACTTAGGAACAGTTTATTGCTCTCTAGAACAAACTGTAACTTACGTGATATTTGCTAGCTCGTGGTTCGCATCAAAATATCAAATACATTAACTAATTAAAAACACAGAAGTATGATCAAATACTGTCCGAGATCAATAAAATCACTTTCAAGTACATATTTATACATAAAGAAGCTTTTATTCACCCCTTTCTATGCCAACTGTGAGTGATGTCAGCTAACATTCAGAAAAATAAATTCTGTGTTTTCAGTATTGCTAGCACATCTTACCTGTAAGTGTCTACATAAAAATTTTACCAATAACATTGAATTGTCATTACAATATTGGATGGCCTTACTCAATCACAAAAAAATTACCTATCATTATGAAAAGAAGCACGTCTTTCAAGAACAGAGAGACCTAAATCCTCACTATAGGATTAATATAAAGTATTTACATAATTCCATGAAGGCAAGGCCTTAAAAGGCACTTGGCAGCTTTAAAATATATTTTAAATAGTATTTTTTTATTCATATTTTCAAATACGGTATAAATATTTTCTCATGCATGTGATTTTTCTACCCATGTATGACTACACATGTATGACCCATTTTGCAGTCCACAAAAGCCTCCACCTTGCAATACTTAATGTATTTTAATGCCTGTATCTGACTTCATCAGTGACATATAAAAATTGAAACTTTAAAAATACACTATTATTTTCAGCACTGTTCTGGGACAGAGAAATGTTTAATGACTTCACAATACTTCACTGCTAAAACATACCTTACTGGCTGAGAAATGCTGCAATAACAGTTTTTATTCTATGATGAAATGAATCTATCTATTCTACCTATACAAAAAACGAAACAAAGTGAATTAATATGAAACTATTCTAATAATAACATTAATTAGAAAACATTTCAATAAATTTTACATGGTAGGAATAGCAATAGAAAATTGCAGGCTTTGATTTTGAAAACTATCAATCAACAGGCATTAACCAGGGTGAACTTACTTCCATTGTCAGTTTTTTGACCTTCAGAACTTTATTGAAATGCAGAGGTTTTCTCCATAAGGAAAGGTTAGTTCCCTGACCTTCAGGCTTAAACTATGGGACATCTCCCAAAACCTCAGATAGTCATGCTACACTCTAATGAGGTCTGTGTGGTGGATTGCATAGATACCCGTGGTTGCTTGTGATACCTGTGGTTACTTGTCTCAAAGACCTGGATGACTGCTTATTCCACCCACAGTATTTTTTTTTTAATTTGAGTGTGTTACTTTTACAAGTACGAGGAGAAAAAGAAGAAGAAAAAAAAAAGCTATAACAATTAATTCAGTTTATTTTAACATTAAACCCAGAATGATTAGTCATTAGATCAGTTGTACAGAGTTGTAATTGAGGTTTTTTTCTTTCTTTCCTTTTTTATTTTCCCCCCAGGAGGTAAATATGTACTTTAAGAACTAGGATAAAGGACTGTGGTGCTGCAGCCAATCTTCATGTCCTTAGAAACCTCCAAGACGTTAATTACACTCCAGTGTAAATTAGTAAAATGAACAGCTTCACCAATCCCCTTTTCAGTAGCTTAACAGCGCTTGCGTTTTATTCTGGCCCAGACAATTGCCTCCAGATATGGATTCTCCTCAGGCTGATGCACTGCTGCATACTGAACTTTGCCACAGCTCATTCGAAAACTTACCCACTGCTTCTTACTGAAGACCTGCTAGCATTCACTTAAATTAGAGACTAACACAACTACCATAAATGGGCAATTTTAGCAGTTCTGTTCTTATCTTTTAACCCTGACAACTTGCATTGGTGTTCACTTGTTGACCAAAGAGAAAAAAAATAATTTCAACTATGATGAGACTGGAATATAAGACTCACATACACTGTACTGTGTGTGATATAAGCCATCTATTTCAGAAAATAAAAAAATAGAGCTATCTTATGCCAAAGCTGAAATGTCAGTATGTCCTGAAGAAAAACAAAATCTAGTTGCATTATGGCATAACTGACTAATTGGAACTACCGGGATTTAGAAAATGTCTCTTGCTTTACATAAATTATGTATATATGCTAATTACTCCTGATAAAGATGGCATATTTCAATCTTAATAATTGCAGTAATTCAAAATTGCCAAGTGAAAGGAAATTATTAAAAACATTATACCTCATAACCACTTAACTATAGCTCAGGCTATGTACAGTCATTAGCAGTTTGCAGGGAAGGTAAGCCTTTATCAGTAAGTCAAACGACACAGCCATTCTCAGTATTAGAAATCAGTAAATAACCAAATACTTAGTCACTCACATCACATCTTGGAATTAAAAAAATCAGATGACATTGCAAAATCTACTTTCTAGGCTGATTTCAACAGAGCTTTTAAAATGTTTAGAATTTTATAAGGGTTTACCTGGAAAATACTTTTGTAATTGATTTAAATGTATTATCTTCCAGGAGACAAAATGTATTTGAAAGTTTTTATATGCTAACTATAGAACACATGAATCCATAGATTTGTTAATCATTTCTTGTATTCATCATGTAATATTTTTCATTGCTGAAAAAATACTTAGAGACATTAAGGAAGTATCAAGTTGACATTCCAGAATATTGAACTCTTCTACACAATTCTAGATCCTTGTAATCATGTGGTCCAATTGTGACAGAGTATTCATTCTGTTAAACCAACATTATGTACTCAAATCTGCCTGCACAGCAGGAAATACCCAGAAGAATGGAAAGAATTTCAAATTGTATTTTACTCAAAATAGAATTCCAAAATTGTGTTTCTCAGAACACATAGAGAAGAAGTGTGTATATTTCTTCTCTATAAAAAAGAAACTGTGTGTATAATGGCAGAACAAGCTTCTACATGGTATGCTGGAAGGCAGCCTTCCTAGGAACAGTCTTTGGTCAATGTGAACTTGTTTAATGGCTGATTTATTAGGACTACAGAAGTGCCCTAATCTTAGACAGTATTTATGCATGAAGCTTTAAGGCTGTCTTGAATAATAATATGCATATCTCTACTGACTGATCACCAAGGAACTAACTAATATTAAATAAAGCACAGACATGTTACAATGCAGTCTATTGATGTCTAAATTGACTAACCCATTTTGCAACGGTTAATTTGCGATGCTAACTTTGCAGATATTTAGCAAACTACATGTTATTTTTTTGTTGAGATAATTTAAAAAATAACCTGAAAATACCATTAAAGCATCACATTAGTGTTGAATGCTAACAACTTCAAAGAGCAAGGTCCTAAACCTTAAACACTGACACCTTCCAGAGATTTTAAAAAGTATTACCTAATTATTTTCCATCTTTAATCTACATTTATAGAGAGGCAATCATACAGAATAATAACAGGATCTGTCACTTAGGCTGATTTTATTACTCCAAGACATAGGGGTTTTTTTTGTTAAATAATGCGAATGAAATTGCTGTCAATCCAGCAGTTTTGAAAACTAATTAAATAAACACATATAGATACTCAGCATTCACACTGTATATACATTTACTTCCTTCTGTACCTTTCTGAGAATGCTTAGATGCATCCATGCAAAACTAAAAAAACCCTAAACACCCCAAAACCAAAACAAACACAAAGCCCCACAAGTGATGTTAATATCCTGAATCGTGGACAGGAGATAATGTCATTTCTTCAAAAGATACTGTCACTTAGCTCCAGATCATCTGCAGTAGGTCTTTTCCCTTATTATTTAATTCCATATTATAGCCAAGTAGTTTTGAAACCAAATTCTTCACAATGTAATTTATTATGTTAATAAATTGTTAAATACTAAATCAGAGAAAATAGGAAGGTAATTAGCTGTCTTGTTCCCGAATAGCTAGGTAATTATACAGAAGACAATACTATCCTAGTATAATGCTTAGTTTTGTCCAAAGAAAACTGAGAGGGACAACTGGGTGCTATATCACACTATTCTTTAACTAAAGGCTGTTGGTCTCATTTCCATCTCAACCATACAGAGAAAAGTAAGAAAAGCCTGTGGTGTATCTAAGACTACATTCTTAAAAACACTTCAGATAATTTAAAGACAGCATCCTAAACCAGCCTTAGTCCAAGTTGCAGAAAGTTTTCATTCCTATATGAAGAGGTAAAGACACCAAGTTTCACTCTTAAACTAGAGAATGTAATTTAGATCACTAAAGTTTATGACATAAAATGAAAAATGGCAGAGAAAAAAAAAATTTGTAAAATTCTGTCATCTACAAGACAGGATTCTTTAACTTCACTCTACTAAATTTATATAGCTTTGCAGTGATGATAGTACAGAAATAATAAGGAAATATGAGAGAAGACAAATACACTTTAGAACTCAAAATACTGTAGTAAAGTGGTCCACTTTGATAAAAAAGGCTATAGATGGTCTTAAATTACCACAACACAGTACACATTTTAGAAACAGATAAAGTGTATTTTAAAAAGTATCTGTAAAACTATCTCTTTTTCAGCTGTATCAAAGACAATACCCATCTTCAGTGTACTTCCCATACATTTCTCAAGTTAGACAAAAAACTAAAGTATTTGATAAACAATTAAATTATTTGGAATACATTTTCTAATAGGAATTTTCAGATTGATGGATGCTAGAAAATGGATGTAAACATTCAACTGTGATTCTCTTCCCAAAGATTCTCCTTCATCCTCACCCCTTTTGCAGATCATAGTAAAAGAAGCCTAGTGCTCTGTAATCCTATTGGTTAAAAAAACTGCCACCATCAGTGTCAGAAAAGTTAAACGTTGTGACTGGATCGCTCTGTCATGTCCTTAAGAAATCTAAAGCACGTAGGTGAGACAGATACTAATCCATCACTGTATGGTTCTTTTCTTTTGCCCAGTAGGTATTTTCCTATTTTACCTTTCTAATGCCTTTTCTCTCTTATGTTCTTCCTCTATCCTACTCATTGTAGGAATAATAACAAATTAGT
This sequence comes from Nestor notabilis, assembly GCF_000696875.1. Classification (NCBI taxonomy): domain Eukaryota; kingdom Metazoa; phylum Chordata; class Aves; order Psittaciformes; family Psittacidae; genus Nestor; species Nestor notabilis. Next base: position 47,866 of record NW_009916888.1, on the reverse strand, counting down.
TTGTCCCTTCTTCTTGGCAACCATTATTTGTTTATTTACCCCAAGAATTATTTAAGCAATGATATGAGAACCACTTCATGTCAATACTGCTGCTTATGGAAACTGGAAAACAATCACTGAAAACAATGGTAGCACATTACCACTAAAGTATCCATGTTATTCAGATGCAGACAGATAATTAGGACACAAAGTCTGGTGTTTATCTAACTGTAAGAAATTTATTTCAAATAATGCTTTATTTCTAGTTTTAGAAAATATCTTTATATTTAAACATATTTGAACAGTTAAAAAAAGAAAAATCATTAAATTAACTAAATAGAGCTCCACAGGGAAATGTAAACTGAAACCTGCAAGATGCCCCTAAAAGCCTGAACTTGAATAAACACTTGAATTAAAGATGTAAACTTGATCAGTCCTTGGTTCCAGAAGTTGATCACACTCTCTCACCTGAGGTGATCATCCAGTTACGAGACAGGTATTTTGAATTTCTGAATACTTTATAGAACCTTTCACAGAATAATAACTTTGATTCAGAAAAAAATTATGTTTAGTTCATAGTAACTACTGAGAGTACTAATGTTTTATCTATGTTGCAGATAACTATCAAACTGCTCACACTAAATTACTTATCTTATAGAAATAAATATGTGGTTTGTATAGCTATATTCCTTATTCATTCTTACTCAATGCATAGTCTAATTGGCATGGAAAAGACAGCCTCTCCTGATACTTATCATTTGATCATATGATTTGATTTTATTGTTTTTCCCAGTATGGCCAAAATCCAGACCCAAATATTTCAGTAGTAAATTGACCATAAATTTCAAGAGAATCTGTGTGTGTGTCACCAATGAAATTACTGGAATGAGTTAGGCAAACCTTTTTTTTTCTTTTTCCCTTGTATACACATCAATGGGTACATAATTTTGACAGTTGTTAATAGGTTCCAAGAACAACATTCCTCTCTTTCTAAGAAAATTCTGGCTTCCTATTTACAGAATGCACAGTTCAGCCAAGAGAGGAAAAGAAAAATAATACCATCTGTGATGGCAGAAAGAGTGGTGGATAGCTTGAAAAAATATAGTAAAAGGACAAATGAAATTAGAATTTACAGGGTAGGCTCTGCACCTGTGTTCATTCCTAAAATGTTTCCTTATGAAAAGGTCTTCGGTACTCTCTTCATACAGCGTAATTTCTGTCAGCTCAATAAAGTCTAAACTAAGCCATGACATAAACATGCTCAAAGACTGCTGAAATGAAAACACGGAGGAAAAACTTCTATAAAAGGGGAATTAACTAAAGGTAATTTAATTAAAAGTAATCAATATATTTGATCCTGATTTGAATTAAACTATCTGAATCTAGCTTTTTCTCTGCAACAGATAACTATTTTGTCACCCTGGAACAGTAGTATAAACTGTTGCAGAAAAATAGTAACTGGAAGATTTAGGTTTAGGCTATAGCAAAGGGGATTGGTAACTTATGAAAATACTGTGAGACTGCCAATGCTTAATGATTTTAGATTCTGCAGAGATAATCTAGAAGTAAATTTCCCTTGATCTCTTTAATTTTTACTGAAGCAAATTTTAAAAAAAACAACATATAATTTTAATATGCAAAAATTGCATTCTGCTCTAGGATTAAAATGGCTTGTTTTTTGAAGAGTATTTTAATTTCCCACTTATTTCAGTGGGATTTAGTGGTTATTCATAATTTTAAAACATGATGGTAAAATATTCCACACTTTAATAAGTTATTCAGATTTCACAACTGCAGTTACTACCAACTGATTTCAAATAGAATTTTTTAGCAGAAATGAAGTAGAACACTCAACTTTTCTTAATACAGGAATTAGCAATCTGCCTGACTGAAAAACAGAATTTTTTGCCCACTGTTCATTTTGACACATAGGAATAAAAACAACAGGTGGGAGAATAAACTTGCAAGACAACATGAACTTCAAAACCTTTTTTCCACTCAGTGTCATTTTCGGTTTTGTGCAGTTGTGTTTATGTATTGATGTGCCAGGTTTATTCTATTACTGCAATAAACCCACCTTTTTCCCTGTAGAATTACTTTCTGACAATTTTCACATAAAGAGATGACTACTATTACCAAATCGAATGATGTCTCAAAATTGGCATTAAACAGAACATGCAGAGTTTGAGGTAATATTATTATATCATACCTAATGATCAAAAGTGGTGGTGAGAAAAAACACCTCATTTATATGAAGAAAAACCCGTATACATTGCTGGATATTGGCTGCTATATATTTGTAAGACAACCAAATTTTATGAGAATCTACCATGCTAGAGAGAATCAATTCTTATATGGTTATGGTTCCTATATCTTTCTGACAGGTTTTCCCAAGAAATATTAGGGAAAATTAAAATCCAGGGGAGCATGATCATTCTAAATTCACACTTTGATATCAGAAATATATTAGGTCCAGAAAAGTAATAAATGCAAATCTGTCATTAAGCCACATAATTAAAGGCCATCTTCAATGCAGTCTTGCTATGTTTATTCAATGAATCATAATGAATTGCAAGATATACAGTACAACTAAATACTTATTGATTTATAATAACAACTTTCAATTGTTAAATGTGTTATTGAATACTTTATCAATTATAAATAAAAAACACAGCAGTTTTCTATTTCTTTTGCTTTAAAAATAAATTCCTTTTTGAATTTTTATTATATGGTTTTATTCTGTTGGTGGTTAACACAGAAAATGTCTGTGAAAGATATTTTTGCTGGTATATGCATGTGTTCAAGTGAATAGTTTGAATTTTCATTTTTCTTTTATATTTTAAGGTCTTGCACAAACAATTCATTAATCCTCACAACATCCCTGTGAGGTAGGTACTTAGGCAGTATTAAAAAAGTAAAAAATCACCAAGATTCATCAAAGCCAAAACAGTAGTAAGGCAATTGTACTTCTCGCTCTGATTTTTGCTAGGAAAATATATCACCTCTCACCAGTTTTAGTAGCTTCTGTAACACTTCTAAAATATTTCATATAAATATTACCTTGGTCATTGTCAACAGAACAAGATATTTTTTATGAGAAATTAGAAGTATACAGTAATTTTCCTGTACAGATGTAAATTTCATTGAGTAATGACCTCATTTCCCAGATAAATACTAAGTAGTCTTCTTCCATGAAATATTAGAGAATATTTTAAAATTTAACCATTACAATGATAGAAATATATAAATTACATATTTTAACCAAAAAAAACCAAAACAAAACATTTAATGGTTACATGGCTTTAAAAAGCTGATGACTGTATTCCTTTAACCAATTCAAAAGCACATGTGCTGATGTATCTGCCTTACATATTTAAAAGAAAAATATGCTAACAAGTTGTTTTATTGATTTACTAGCAAAATTTTATAATGGATATACTCATCCTCTATCATGGTGGGTGGTGGGTGACAGAAAAAGCATGTTGACAGCAGAATGTTTTTATATAAATTGCATGCACATACTTATTTCTTACTTGCTTATCAAAGGAACAAATATATTCATTATAAAAAAAAAAACCAACTCATTTACAAGACAAAGTGAAGTCTGCTGTAGCTCCATTTCAATATAAACAATTTGCAACTGATTACATCCATCAAGTTTAATATAAGCCATAGTAATCCAAAAAAAGTAATAAGATGGAACAAGATTTAATAACATACAAACCAAAGTTAATGTTTCTCTGATTGTTTCCATTAACCGAATAGCTATTTCAATTATTACTTTTATATATACATTATGTAACTCAACAGTAGAAAAGTTTAAAATACACAATACAATCAGTACATTAAGTAGAGAACTGTATTGACCAAAAGGTTATACATTATTGCTGATTTTTTGGAAAGTTTTTTCTTTTTTTTTTTTAAACAGTCAACAATGTATCAATTAGAAATAACACTTCATGTATTTAAATTTTCATTATCCTGTCAGTAAGCACCCTCTGCAATCTAGGTGAATTTAAAAATAAATAAAATACCCTACTAGCACTTTTAAGATTACAGAAGAGCAGATAACGCAACAACTTCCTTGAGAGAAAATCTTATCTCTCATCATACAAAATCAAAAGCCCAGGAGGCAATGAGCAGAATAGCAAGGAAAAACTGCCTTGTAAATGCAAAACCAATCTCTGGTAACCTTCTAAATGGGTAGCACCCAATATGATTTTGATCATAAACCTGGAATAGTGACGGTTTATTTCCCTTTTATTTATCCAGTTACTGCAGCATGTATAAACCAGTAAGAATAATTATATTTTACATACAACTAAAGAACTCAGAAGATACAAAGTCAGTTCATAAAATTATGTTTTCTTCTCATCAAATATAAAAGTACACTTTCTTGCAAAAACTCTTTTGAGAATTAAAGCATTTGAAGAAGAGGTCAGCTATGTATAGTGTTGTAAGAGGTTTTTTTAATCTCTTCCTAAAGTGGTTATAACATATTATGGACAAATAAAAAAAAACAATTAAAATTGGCATGGGATGGGTAGTTTGGAAAAGACATTTTTTGTGGTTTACACATTCATTAAACAAAATAGATGCATGGCAAGCTAATGCTTTTAAACTGGAAAATGTTATGGAAAAATAATGAGGCAACAGAAATAAACATACTTTCATTGCTGAGTTTTTGAAATTGGGTGATTTAACTTAAGGGCAATTTTAAGACCAAAGTAGAGAACTATTAGAATGTAAAGATTCCCCCACTTGCAGACCATAGTGTTTCTCTTATTAATATCTGAAGAGTTGACACTAACCCTGAAGCTCTCATTGTTAGTAGGATGCTGTTAGTAGTAGCAGTTGCAAACATATGGGTTTGCCAGTAACAACTCACAATTTGTGCATAGTTGAGTCTTCGAAACTGAGCAAATTTGCTCTCAAAATCTCGCCAGCGCTTGCTTAGCTGTATCAGGGTTGGTTCCACTGCTTTTGCAGCCCCATCCTTAGACAAGCGTTCAGCCTGCCTGTGCACCGCATTCAGATCTTCCTTCTTCTTCTCCAATTCTCCATCAATCTCCTAGTGAGCAAAACCAATACAGGGCCCAGGACAGTTAGCTAACTAAATCAATCAACTTAAAAGTAGCAAAATACTTCTGTCAGAAACTTCATTTCCATTTTATTCTTACAAGTAAAATTTACTGCTATTTCATGTCTTATTTTACATTTAAACAAAACAAAATTAACAGAAATTGAAGAACTTCCTTGGAGATTTGCTGTAGAGATATCAACAGCTAGTCCACACTGAAAACTGGTTAGCAAAGGCCAACAGTTTAAACTTTCAGATTCTTGGTAGTACACTTTGATGGGCAATTGGAGAAATTCTTTTCTCAATAGGGGTCAGCATATTCAGGACAAATAGTGTTTGGATGGGTTACAAATATATCAGTTGATTCTTTAAAATATTACTTAACTCCTATTTTACTCTGTGGGAAACTCAACAGAGAATGAAGCAAAGAAAGACGATGCAAAATAAACTAGGAAAACCTTTGACAGTATGTAAATAAATCTATAGAGTTTGACAGTGACATATGAATATGTTCTGATGAAAATGAATGTGCTAACATGAGATAGAGGTCATCCATATATCGGAAAGTCATTTGTTCATCTGGAACAAAGATACATAAAATCAATTAAAATTTTTACTAGAAAACATTTGATGCTTCTTAATATATCACACACTTCCCATACTACTGACAAAACATTTTATTTAGTGTGTTTCAAATTATTTATATAATATTCTGTAAAAAAACCAAATACAAGATATAGTACAACAAAGAAATGTCGGAACAGAGATAATTAGGGTTCATTTTACTATAGAAATGAAGAACGAAACTATCTATTGGAATATTTGCTGCATTTGCTGTCTGTTAATTTAATAAACTATCACTCAAAAGATCTACCATTTCCATCCCAAAACAACATTACCTTTAGCTTCTGCTCATCTTTGTGGTCTGGTAGACTGGCTAACTTTTTCTCAATGTCATCCAGCCATGTCATTAGGTCATCAGCCTGCCTCTTGTACTGATACCATTGATGAGAAATCTCTAAAGCCTTTTTTCTTCTTTGAGATCTCAAGTCCTGTTCACAGTGCAGACATTATTAGAATATGAATTAAAGGCTTTTAAAATATGAATTGGCATGTATGCACACTGAGGGAAAAAATGTGCACAAGGCCATTATTTTTTTTAATTAAATGTTGATATTTAAATCAAGTCTACAAGTATCACAACACTGCATATTTTCTTAAGTTTAACAGCATATAAGTATCCAAACACAGCATATTTTCATATTTTTTTTTCTTTTAAAGGATGTTACTTAATTCAAGGTTGTTCACATGTTGAATAAACCACTGAGACAGTCATCAATATTCAGAGAAATTAAGACTCTTACATAAATGTCAGCATTTTATATAAAACACTTCTGCTCAGAATACTTACTGGACAGATGGAAACACAGCCCACTTAGTATCTAGCCATAAGCGGGCTTCCTGTGTTTTCTGGTCTCCTGTGAAATTCTAGCCTGCATGCAAACTATGTAACTATTCAAAAGAAAATAATTTCAATGCTGAAATGTATGCACAGACAGTTTTCTTTCTTCTAAATTAAATACAATTTACATAACAAATGTCTTGTGTTTATGACTCAGCTTTATAAAAATATTAAAACTTTAAAAGGAAGGTAAAAAAAGTTATTTTATTTCATAGAAATATTATTAAATATACTCCATTTGCATTTAACTGCATTTAACATTAATTTTGTATATGCTCATACAAAATTCAGAAAATATTTTCAATCCTCTCACTTCTTATTAAGAAGTAAACTAAAAAATTGCTGGTACATTCTATATAAAAATACTCAGATGAATTTGCCTCAACTGTTCTCGAATTTTACTTGAAAAGGTTGAATGCCTTAACTGAGTCACCCAAAGGAAAATCAAACACTGTATTCCATAAAAACAGCCAGTAAGCATTTGGTCAATAGCATAGTTCTAGAAACAGTTTTTTTGCTTCTCCTCCACAAAAATTGTTAATTACTTCTACTTAACTTGGAATAGTCAAAGACACACTTAACATTTTAAGTTTCTTTCAAATGTGGACAAAACAAAGGCATATTCAAACTATTCTTTTACTGAATTCAATCAGATCTGCAAAACTAAAAATGAGAATGAAATCCACAGGAAAGGAAAGGTGCTGCTTAAAAATAAGTAATAGTAAAGTCTAACCATGTCACATTCACCAAAACAAGAACTGAATAAAAATTTTCAAAAGAGAGAAGAATTCTGCCTGCCAATAGATGAAAAATTCTTCTATAAGAGCCAGAACCTACAGCTCCAGGTAGGTGACCAAGGTGAACTTTCCAACTGTAAGATTCTTTCTTTCCTCACTTTTATTTTTCCCTGGATAATGACACTCCCAATTATAACTACAAGCTTGTCCAAATAGGTCTCACTGTGGATATTTCTAGGAACAGTATCATATAGATATACCTCCAGGAGTATGGTAACACAAAATTCTGATACATGACTTTGGTTTTCAACCTCTTAGCTCCTAGGTCTATTGGCACTACCACCTACCCAGAAAGGCTGGAGCCACTTTTCCCGCTAAAGAACATAGCATGTAAATCTTTTACTAAAGGATAAAATAACTTACTCATTGCCAGAAATGTTAACTAAAAATGTAAGTTTGTGAGAACTGATTCTAAGTTCTAGACTGCTGCTGGAGAAACATAAAACATGCATAATGTGTTAAAGAAGGAATTACTATCAAAGAAATCATTGTTGTCCAACTGGCAATCACATGGTCATAACACTGAAGACAAAACATACTTGTTAATATGGAGATTTAAAATGTCTTTTCCAAGGCATCAAGAGAAGAATATAAGAAAATACATATTTATAGTCAAATACTCATTTCTAAATAGTAATGAAGATTCACTTAACAGAACAATGCCCTGAAATTTATACAAAAATGGTTTTAGTAGCATGTGCTTATAATTGTAGCTCCTATACCTTGAGAGCATTATGTTTAGTCTGCAACAGCTGTTGTTTTATCTTTATTTCCTCCCGTTTTCTCTCATCTGTGATTCTTTTTTGAAGTGTGTCTCCCCTTTGCAGCAATTCTTTCACTGTGCTTTCATCTTCTTCACTCTTATTTAAAAACAAAACAAAACAAAAAAACCCAAAACAGTAAAATAGGCATTTAAATCTAATTATTACTTAAGTACTAGGAGATACAGACATATAAAACTACACTTTCTATTCTAAGGTAATCATCTAATAGCCATTTGCAGTTCTACACTGAAGCCAAAATTTGTTTTACTTGCTTTCTACAATACATATAAACACTTGAGGGGTACACGTAAAACATCACCTGAAAACCTACAGATGTTTGATATAGATTTTATGCAGCAACCAGGATAATGGGATGAAAACATCAAAGGCAAAAAGGTAAAATATATTTTACTTAAAAAATAATATATATATCTAAAATACTCTAAATCACTGTCAGTAGTTACTGAAATTGCCAGTATGCTAGCAGACCACATAATTCCTGACTGTTTCTTGTATCATCACAGTGCAAAACAGCTTTTCTGACAGGCAAAACAATACCACTAAGTAGTTTTTACATAGAAGTTAAATCTATGCCACAGCTTCTGCGAGTGTTTCTCTTGAAGCGCACTAAACATTTTATGTAAAGAAAGGGAACAAAATATACCTAAGTAGTGCAAACTGCCCTGTCAAACTTGACTCACTTAGAATTTACCACTGCAATACATACTGTCTTATATTTTACTTTTCCTGCATAAATAAAAAGAAAAAACTCCTTTAAAGATTCATATCAGCATTGACATAAAATAGCTAGCTTTGAAGAATTACTTAAATGTAAAAAGAATACTGACTATATTGCTTGTAAAGAAATATCTATCTGATCTTGCTGAGGACTCATTTAGAGAGGGTCCTAAAGAAGAATCTGTGTTATTGCCCAGCCAAGAAATGTCATCCCTCTAAAAATCACTCTGAGGAAAACACACCACAGTGGCAGTAATAGCACAGAACAACAGTATTTTACTCCTCTGTTTCTTTCTCCCCCCACCAATATGCATAAAAGGTTTTCTACTTGCAACAAGGAAATGTGAGTAATAAGGCTTACCACAGCCACAAAAACCATTCACAATAAATAGTACAATCAGATTGATTAAGAACTAATTGGCAACTGACATTTCTTTCAATGATCATTGCCTAGCATTTGTTCTTAGTGAACATCTTTTACTATATCGCCCATTTAGACACATCATTATGAGTTTTCTTGGTCTTTATACTGCTACAGATATTTTAATATTCATTCCATATTCAGTAATATTGCTGGCAGTAGTATAGGACCTGTAAATAATATTTCTGGTTTGCTTAGTATTTTACAAGGGTTGAAAAATGTTTTTCTTATAAACTAACAATTAATTTATCAGTAAACCTTTTAGTTAATGATAACTTAGGACTTTTGATAATATATTAGCACAGTAAAATTTTTGTCCTAGCTCTATCTAAAGATCCTAACACAAATATGGAAGTTTCTAGTTTTCACTCAGGTGTCGTCATCTCCCTGACTACTTCATTCAGATTTCCATTTCAACCAAATTACCATGTCTTTATTGAAGTCCTCCTCTTTCAGATTCAAGCCCTGCTGAATTTCAACCTCCAGTGGTTCAAGCATTTTCTGTATATCAAAGTCAAATTGCTCCAGTTCTTTCAAAGGAATGAAAGGCTAGAATGGAAGTAATACAAAGTTTATTTATTTAAATCATATACTTAGTTTTATTAGAAACATAAATGAAAAGAGACAACTGTTCTACCCCCTTTTCTAAAACAATGGTAGACTTCCATCATGTTGAAAAGTATCTAGACCATACGACTCAAAGTACCCAGGTACTTAACAGTACTGTAGAGTTTCCATGTAAGAAAACATAAGCATTCTATGGTGACCAAAAATTAAAAACAAACAAACAAACAAAACAAAACAAATAAACAAAAAACCCCAGCTCCTATATTCTCACATTTGTGTGTAAGAACAGTTTCAGATAAATAGTATAACAATGATTTGTCTACAAAATGAAATGTGGACTCTATTTGGCTAAATCTAGTTTTTCAGAAATTACACAGCAACAAGCAACCCATTCATATGAAAACCTATCTACTGCTAACAATTGAGAAAACAAAACATAATAATTTGTTTCTGTGTTTTGAAATCACTGCTGTCTCACAAAGAATAGCAAAAATTCCAGGTGAATTATACAAAACTAGACAGGTAATCTCTGTGTAATATACTTCCCTAACAGTATTTTGTAACATCTTAAAAAAAAAATAAAATCAATAAAACTTCACCAAAAGCGCTTGTGTTTCAAAAAAGTGCATTGCTAAGAATCCACAGAAAAAGCTTTCTTCTTTCAAAGCTTTAAACTCAGGAATAAGCAACAGATTCTTGATGAGTCTTGCATAAAATTTAAAGATAATTAATGCTTTATGATGTTCTAGAAACTCTTGGACATACAACTATCTTCTTGCTAAGACATAAGCACATTATATTCTACTCAGTTCTGTCTTACTCTTCCCTCCAGTACAATTGGTATTTATTATAATCAAAATGTTTTTAATGAATATGGTAACTATCAAAGTAAAGCAGTTAAAACAAGAGCGACTGGACATCAGCTGTAATCTATTCTCAGCTGTTCCACAGATGACCTGGGGAGAATTACAGTAAAAATGCCTTAATTTTAGCTGGTTGGTCATTTTAATTACAAAAATTTTGAACGCTTATGAACATTAATTGAAATGTAGTAACACATGATATTTGTAGAGAATAATATTGTGCTAGCAAATTTTCATCAAGAATCTCAGAATTACACTCAGCAAGCACTTTAAGTTGTGGTAGAAATTATAGCAAACTACACAGATTCTCAAATGCTCTGAAGGATGTCTTCAAAAATACTAAAGTCTCACTGAAAGGCAAATCAAGTAATAAAGCTGGAATATAAAATTACTAGTCTATGAAAATGCTAAGAACAATAACAAAGAGAAAAAGGGGAGGAAAAATACTAAAGGAAATTCCAATAATTGAATGAGATTCAAAGACCACTTGAAAATGTTAAATCTCATTTTAGTATACTATGATTATTTTATTAATCTGGGACACAACAATTATGTACTACCATTTACAGGCTTCACGGGTCATTTCTTTTTTACATCACTGATGTACTGATAATTGTTCGTATTTGAAAAATTATAGCAAATTTGAAAACAGACGTGAATTAATCGAAAATAGATTATGAGACCTTATTATCCTCTTGAATTTATTTTTTAATCTGTTGTTCACAAAGCAAATAATTTGACCTAAAAAAAAAAAAAAACAACAAAAAACAAACCACAAGAAACCCTCTCAAAACACTTAGGAAGCATAATATCAGCTTGTAAGAATAATAATATTTCAGCCCATGAAGCTGAAATTATAACTAATGGAAGTACAGTTACCTACATTATACAGGTGGACAAAATGAGGGACGCAGCAATTTAGTCCTTTAGCCCAATGTATAAAGCAATTCAGTAGAATCACCAAGAGGTCAGACAAACTTTTGCCTCTGTATCTTACGCAATACCTATTACAATGGATATCCTTTTTGAATCATTCTGTAGCTGTCCATTCCCCAGGGTCCTGGAAAAGGTTCCCTAAATTCTAATTTACCATTAAAATTATGTGCTGTAGTAGTTCTTCTCATCTTGCTAAATATATAGTGTATAAAGCTTAGTGAGGTGCTGCCATTCCAGCAGCCTATTCAGTCATCTTGCCTATAATATCATAAGTGGGAGAACACCAGAGAGAGAAAGTTACCAGGTGGAAGCAGTTTGCAGTGTTCTGAAGACACTTCATATATCTTGCCAATCATCTATACCCCCTTCTGTGAGTGAACCCACAACATGCAATGCAAACACTTAACCCATGATAAGGCATCTACAGTCAGTCCCATTTTTCCCTAAGACAAGCAATAATTTCACACAACTCTACCAAAGGCTGCATCAGCCCTGTATGCTTACAGCATTGTGGAAGTGCAAGGTAAAGCTGCACTTCCACAATCCAAACTGCAGATAGCAGATGTTCAGAATACTGAAGGAAATCCAAAGTGCAGATAGCAGATGTACAGAATAAAACATAACACAACACAGTTGTTTGGGCTTTGTGCCAACATATTCTTGGTCTACAGTTCTTGTACAAGAAGTAAGTGAGAAGCACATTGGAACAGCTCAAGTGCTGCTAATAACAAATAGGAAAAAAAAAAACCAGACCTTTATTCGTAGGATATATATTTTTCCATTCCAGAAACGAAACCTAAACAAACTCAAATATCCATAAAGAATGTGCTCGTTACACAGGGTATTGAGCCCTGCATAAACCCCTGCATAAAATAACTCACGAAAACCAAGTCTATTTGCTTATACTTTCTGCAAAACTTATTTCCGGCTTTGTCACTGATCCTCTGTGCATTCATTTCCACTGCTATTAAAGTAGCCAGCAAAAATAGTTAGGATCAGGATCCATGCATTCCCGTTATCCCACATACTAACCTTCATGGCTGACCGCTTTAAAATCTGCTGAATAGCTCTCTGCAGTAAAGGCAGCAAATACAGTGGAGAAAGTAGGTGGTTTATGTCTTTCAATCATCATTCCAATTCAGAAGTCACAATTTGGCTAAAAACTACTTAATCCATACTGAATTCAGTATGGATTCAATATGTATTCAGATTCAGTCATCAAGCTAGTTGTACAGGTAAGTAGCTGGAGTATAATTTAAATAATCTATCTAATGATTGATCTCTATCTCAAAACTTGGTGAGTCACAGCCTCATAGGAAAGACTCATTTAATGACAAATTAACCCTCAAAAGCCAATGTATGTAAATAAAGGCTACTCATACTTTAAGAAGATTAAGAATCTTGCTAATTTCCCAGGTGTTGTTCAGTCTTTGTAAACTACTGAAGTAATTGTTAAATTCATATAAGGTCAGCGAATACTTCTAATTCTGAAGCAGTGAAAGATGACTTTAGTGCTAAAACACACTTTAAAAAAAATAAATAAAATAATTCTGAACATCTACATTTTTTTCCATTAAAAGCTTAGGTTTCAGAAAAACTGCAGCTCACTATATAGTTGTAATTGTGCACCTTACATAGATACCATTTTGTATGCATCTCTGTATGGAAGCAAGTCCTCCTACCTTTCCACTCTTAATTCTTTGTGATATAGTTGCAAAGCGCTGGTTGAGGTCTGACAGTTTAGGCTCTATTACTTTCCTGCAGTGGTCTCCACGGTTTCTCATCAAGTCTATTGCCTGGTCACGCACAGAGTCCACCTTTGGATGCATATCATTCAGCTCAGCCTTTAAGCGCTACAGTCCGTGAGCAAGAGACAGGGCTTGAAGTTAGTAATAAATGCAAAGAGAGAGAAAGAGAGAGAGAGAAAGTGTGCAAAGGAATAGGGAGCAAAACCAAAGCAAATTCAGATAATTACGCATGAGCGTGTAAATCCAGTAGAAACCCATTAGATAACATTTCCACTCGTATCCCTCAAATTTATAGAAGGAATGTATTTACATGTCTGTTTTATTATCTTCTAGTGGAAATTAATGATGAACATTATTTCTAGGCAGGTTCTTACCCGCAATAATACAATCCTCAGCACATTTCAAGATATGCTAAATTATGTTATGTTCCTACTGCTAGGGAGAGCTGCTAATTCATGTATTATTGAGCTGGATGTATAGCTGTTGCTTTCATTTCTGTTTATGGCCATAGCTGTAGCAGGGAAAATTGACCAGATAGATAAAAACCAGTGGGAATATTTTTCTATAAATCTATCACAAATTAAAGATATGCATATAAATCAACATATAACAAAAAAAAAAAAAAAAAAAAAAAAGAGGAAAAATATCTTGTCCTCTCCCATAGTAATTTAAACAGTAGATCCCAGTACGGGCAGAGACTGAAAACCATAGCCGGGCATTCAGGAATCAGAAACAAGTATTGGACATTAAAAATTACATTTCACTGCCTGTATGAAATGCCTTTGTGAAATACAAACATACATAACTGTATTGATAGCAATGATAATTGTACTTTTTACCTGATGGTGGCAAAATTGTTCATTCAACTACAAGTGTGTCTCATAATCCTGCTGAGATGAATGAGGCATTGATTTATGCTCTAACTTGGAATTTGTAAAGTTTTCCCTTAGTAAATGGTATCATTATGTTAGTGTCAGCAAAACAATTCTGATTTTGATTTGCAAACTGTTCTTCAGATGGTATGTGCTGACCATGGAGTTCAATACAAAGTAAAACTTCACAGTGATTTAGGAAGAAAAGAACCAATCCATATAGATAACTTTTTGAAGTTGTTTAATGTTAACAAAGGAGGTATTTAAAATGAGATAGTTTAAAATTCCCATCTTGCAACTTCTGATCAATACACTAATCCATTATTATGCAGCTAGTATGGTGGTGTTCTGGCATGAATGCAAACAGTGTTTGTAGAATTAAAACAATTATATCACACAGATATCAAATGCAGATACCATAAACATTAGGAAAGTATCAAAGAAAAAAAGAAAACACATAAAAAATGAAGAACACAGAAGAAAGGATTTTGTTCAACCAGATGTGTTTAAGGAGTCTTTTCCAGCAAACAGAGGTTTAATAAGCTGCTGTTCTACTCACCAGGAAGTCCCCAAGATTTATAATAACATATCTTGTTTTATTTCTGCAGGGATTTAACTTCTGTAATGCAGTGCAAATTTATTAAGTAATCTACAAGCTGCCAGAGGGTAGCTTTAACACAGAAAAAAATGTTAATCAATTTGTGATACCTTTCCAAATATGCTAGTTTTGACACAGTCTTTTTAGAATAAAATTAATGGTTTTCAGAATATCACATTTTTTTACCTTAAGACTTTCCTCTTTTTGGTGGGGTTTTTGTTTATCAGATTCATCCAACAGTATTTCAGCACGATACATCCAAGTTGTGACATTAGCTAGATTCTGATCAAAAGCCTCCATGTGCTTTTGATATTCCTGCAATGTGGAAAAGGTAAATACTGCATACAAAAAAAGTAATCAGAATTGAAATAATAGCTGTAATTATGCTCAGTGTGGCAAACATGCACACGTTATGAAATTAAACTTTTTTATTTTACACAGCAACTTCTTGTTTTGTGAAGGACAGAATCTGTTTGTTTGCAATGACTTTATATATTAACTTCCCTTAAAAAGACATTCTAGGAGAAAGATAAGCTTCCAAAGAGACAGGCAGAAGGGTGATAAAATCACAGCAAGATGCAGGTGTCTGCAGCTTAGCCAGACTGCTGAGAGGAACAGGAAGCAGATAGCCAGACCTACTGAAGATGGAAAGAAGAGTTTCCCAAGAAGCAGGTACAGAATTCACTTTGGAAAGCCACTAAGTTGATTAAAACTCATGGTAACAAGGATGCACTTGCAAGTCACAATCAAGAACAGGAGCTTTGTATCTAAAACTCTTATTTACATTTCATCTAACTTTCCTGTTTCGAGACTGCTTTTTAAAAAACTATTCTAGTTGACATTCTGATTCCCCACCCCCCACCCCCCACCCCCACTTAATTTAAAAACATTTTGTCTTTTTTGGTGTGCTGACTAGAATGAGGCCTATGCATATCCACACCATACATATGTGTACCACACACCTGAGATCAAAGATTTTACTAGTCCTTTTGATCTTCACATCTATATATCTTTATTTTACACTGTTTTAATGTCAGTACAAGACCAAATCTCTCTCTTAAACTTTCTTATCATGGGTTCTAGAAAATATTAACAAAAGAATCCAAAGCAGAGAAAGAGAGAAATTAAAGGAATGTATAACTATACCAGACTATAAAGTCCATTACATGTTTCTTATAGTTTCACATTTAATCTGAGCGCCTACATCATATTGGATTAAATGCTTAAGTTTTCCAGATACTTTCACTTGTATATTGTATACAGCTAAAGAAGCCCTGTAGTGATGCTGTACATCTGTTGCAGAAGCATTTTAATGTAGCCACACAGACTCGAGTGGAGCTTTAATCCACCAAGCTCTGAAAAGTCATGATAAAGGCTAACACACACTTGAGAACATTGAGAGTGCAGTTTTTCTGGGTTGAAACTGCATTCCAATGGTCTCAGCAACAGAAACAGCATCCAAGATTTCCCAAAGCATTCTCACAGGCTGATTGTTAAGATTCTTCTGTGTTTAAGGGTTCAGGATGTCATCAGTACAGAACGAATTTTAAGGGATAATACAATTATGTCAATATAAGCAGTACAAAGCAGCTGGGGCTGAGGCTCCTGCATCCATACTAAATGTGTATTATGCATTTTAATTTTGACTAGGCTTAATCTGGTCCCCTTAAGTAATTATCCCTGCCAAAACATGCACTATAAAGCTATCCAAAGGACGATCATGCAGTTCTGAAAGACCAAATCATAGTCCTTGAGCACATCAGATGTGAACCCTGAGCAGGGCTCCTGATCCATTTGCATCTGAAATTAGTGTTTTGTGGACCAAACCAACACGCAAGCAGGAATTTATGTTCTGACTGTACTGTTCAAACAGAAATGCTAATGTAGCCAAATGTAGCTGAGTCTGTTGGTATGAATACCAAGACTTACTCAACTTATTTGACTATTTCTTTCACTTGATTCATATTTAAGTAGTCTAGGTCATCAGAAATAAACTGCACTTCATTTATTAGGAAAAGAAACAAAACCAACCCAACAATAAAACTCCAACTAAAACCCAAAACAAAATATAACAATCCCAGAACTACTGTGGCAGACAGGAATGGGAAGCACTAACAATCAAGGCTGGACAGAGCCATCACTCAGTAAGCAGTCAGATTCTTAAAATATAAACAATGTCCTAAATGACAATCAATCTGATTGTCTGTGTACCTACGTATTGAATAAGCATAGTCCAAGGCACCAGAAAAAGCACTCCTGTAAGGCTAAGCACCTATGACTGAGCACCAACGTCTCCTCTGAACAAGTGTGTTTCTCTTACCAGTAACAGATTGAACCATTCCTCAGCGCGTGACGTTACTGCTATCCAATTACTGTTCAGGAGGATGAGTTTGTCCTCCACTAGACTTTCCCTTCCTTTCAGTACTGTCTTCAAATTCTCTCCTAAATCACTGATGCTTTTAAGTTGGACCTGGCGTTTCTCAATCTCCTTCCGTGTTGCCTACATGAGCAGAATAAAAAAATAAAAGTTCAGGAAATGAAGAATTCTCCACACTAAGAACATGACATATTTAAACAGCCAGTAAGTTCACACTAAAATACACACTCTTACTTCTGCATTCTGTGAAGAGCAGTAAGTTTAAAGCAACTTGTTCCTCTGTAGCTCTGACAAAATTGTAAATGTTCTCCATAGCCTCACAATATTTTTTCGTAGTAGTTTAATTTTAAAAACTGTAAGTTATCTCTCATTCCAGTGCTCAAACTGTTGTTTTAATACTTAATTAGTAAACAAGAATCCACATTTTACGATATTTATATTGTGAAGTTACTTTGCATATAATAAAGGGGCACAGTTATCAAATAGCACATAAAGTTTACATAATAAATGGAACAATAATAAAACATCGTCATGCCGTTTTAAGACTTGGAGAACTCCATTGAAAATACTCTAGTGAAATATTTGAATATTCCTTTAATATTTTCCAATGAAATCTTTTTCAGCAGAAACCATGTTCTTATCTCCTGTAAGATTTCTTGTTTCTTAATTGTAGAAATGCATCTTTTTATTACAGTCACATGGGATTCACTTTGAGAACTAAATTAGTAAAATAAGCTATTGTTCACAACATCTCTAAGCTTGAATGACTAAAATACATATACAAGATCAGATTTCCAGCATCTCCTCCCACTATTATCTTACCTTATATAAATAGCTTTAAATGATATGTCAGCTAATATAATTTACTCATTATGTCTTCATATTTGTTGCAACATGCTATGACACAATGCAGAATACAACAATCTTGCTGAATACTTAAGGAGAGGCACAAATTCCATACACGTAATATTACCTATAACCATTTTTATGAGAGAAATTTATCTGAGCTCCTTCGCACCTGATAGAAATGATCCAGGCATATATGATCTCTGCTTATAAAATAAAGCTTGAACTAGAAGTTAAATCGTCCAAACTGAACACAAACAGGAGAAAAGTAAGAATCACTCGTCTCCAGAGACATTGATTTCTCAAAGATAACTTGAATACACTAAAAGAAGAACCACTTCTAGTCAAACTGCAATCACAATTCTTCCATCTCAGGATCAACACTTTTACTGCATAAAACCTCACCTTTCTATCCTCCACCCTATCACACCTCTCACAGTCACACATCAGTATAATTTTGTTGCTAATTCCATTGCTAGGAAAGTACAATTTTCAGTTTGCAGTAAAGACAGCACAGAAATTATTTTTTTTTTTTGGTACAGTACAGTCTTAATAGTACCTCCAAGTTGGCATATGTTATGTTTTAAAGCAGCAGCTCACTTTCTATGTTAAATAGAATTAACGATCTGATTTTGTAATGTTATTTCACAGAAAAGCTTTTACACTTGCATTTCATGTATGACTATTTTTCACATTCTACAAATTTTTTCAAATACACAGGCTATGTAATAGAATCAAGACATGATTAATGCAAATTATTAACTAGAAAATACATAATTATAGAATTTGAAATGGAGAGTTTCAAATTTCAACATGTTCTTGTCAGATTAAAGGAAAAACATGCCCTTTTCTAGTACAATTTTTTCTGTTTCACAGCAGGTACAAAATGTCATCATAAACAAAAATGAGGCAAAGAATATGGAAAATATTGATCAGCTTGATTATCTTTTCTGAACAACTTCAACTTGGAAAAGAATTTCTGAAGCATGTTTACTATGGATTGTAGCTTCCTTTGTATTTTATGTATATAAAAACTCAGATCAATCTTGATCTATCCATATATAAATATTAATCCTAATTAGAAATGTAAATTGACGGACTGGTTAATTAAATGTCTATGTAATAAAACTGCTACTACCCAAAAGCAGGATGTGTAATTCTGTATGTGTAACAAAATGTAATAGTTCTTTGCCTGATCCCAGGAGTTTTCCCTTTCAAAGTAAAGAAATAACCACACTAGATGCACCTATATTAACACTTTTGTGTATTACCAAGTAAGGGACATAAATAACCAATGAGGCAAGTAAACAATAACATTTCTCCCCACCTTCTTAAAAAAAAACACTGAGGCCTTCAACACAGCATCAAAGTGTAAAAGCCATCTTCTGGAACACTTCAAATCTCAATTATTCAAAATTCTTATGTATAAAATCCTAGACCTACTCAATACAACTTTAAAAACAGCAGGGTCTGAAAAGACAGCAGGATTCCACACTGCAAGATCAGCTATGACCTCCTCTGTATGGTATAATAGGTATTGGTAAACTAACAACTTTTTTTCAGTTCCTTCTCAGGTTCCAATATTCAGTGAATTGGTCTTCACTTACCACCATTCCCTGGCTGTTCTTGGGAAATAAAAGAGCACATTTAAAAATCAAGGGAAAAAAAAAACCAAACCAAAACAAACAAACAAAAAACCCAAAACCAGTCTTGCTGTATTTAACTCCCTTCTGGTTGCCCTAACATCATATTGCATTTCAGCTGTGCAGTTTAAAAATAGGTAAGAAAGATGTAGAATTTTAATTTTTAACTACAGAATCAAAAGTATGAGTCTAAAATAAAAGAATGGCATTTAAAACATCCAATGCCTTTATTAAAAAAAAAATAAAAAATTAAATCCCAAACACCACCACAATGGGTTAATTATGAAACATTAACAAATAAAGTGGTGAAATTCTTCCCAGAAGGTCTAGGCGATTTATACACTTTGATTTTGTGTGTTTATCAGGATGAAAAAATGTAACATAAAGAAACTACGTAAACCTATTAGAAGTTGGGAATTTTCTGATTCAATCTCACATGCCCTTTCGGGGGAACACAAATGTGTAAATAAAAGGTTGAACTAAGTATCATAACACCCAGAATTCAGTTACAGCTGTGAAAATTTGTCAGCAGTGTTCAACAGTGCTTTAAAACAAATTACATTCACTCTGTCATTTATCATTATAGTTATTATATTATTTTTTTTTTTCCCCCTTAGGACTAGTCTATTTATTTACAAAACAAAAATTTATTGAAGTGTGTATTGCCTGCTGGAAGACAAAGGTTCCACAAATACTTTCAGGAAAGATATATTAAAGATAAATATATATACACACATTGATATCTCTTCTCTACGTATGCCTCCATGTAGGAACACATCTACTAGCAGATACAAGAGTTAAAGATGATGGCAATCTCTTCACTCAAATTGCTGTTCAAATTTCTGTTAGACAGAATTCTGAAATGTCTCCTTGGAAGAAATTCTTGTACTTCCACATTTTTGAAGTACCAGTTACAGCTATGTGGTACAGGATACCACAACAGAAATTCTTTGAACCAAAAAATTCATTTGCATTTCACTGAATTAAATCTTTCCTTATCTTTTAAAGAAACCTTTTTTTTTTTTTTCCCCACTTGTGTTTCTCAGAAAAATGCTGGTAGTGTGCCTTAATCAAAACTGGGACATCACATCTGCACTGAAGCCCCAGGAGCTGAATGTTTCCAAGATAAATGGCATATAGGTTCCTAGCACCCAGGAAAGGAAAGGAATCAGACAGATCCTTCTCTGTTAAATGTGGAGGATGCCTCTGATGACCAGTTTCTAATCTCCATCCTGGTAACACCAGAGGGAGCAGAGAGAGAGTGAGAAGACTAGCTGAGCTTGCCTTATATCAGTCCCTACCATCAAAGCCTCAGGAAATAAATTGTAGTTCAAATAAAATAGTAGTTATAAAAAAAAGCTTTATTTAAGAAAAACAATTTCAGATGTCTTGAAACCTGGATAGAAACGAGATTGCTTTGCAGTGTTGAAAGGCATGGGGATAAGCTTTACTGTGAATTCTTGAGGTTTGTAGGTGCATACAGAAGTATTTTTTCCATTTTACATATGGATCAATAGGATGACAGGGTGAATCATGTCAGTATGAACAAAAGACATTCCCTGTGCACTTTGAGCAGGGTTTACACCTTTCTCTGAACCCACTGTACTGTGGCATACTCTTTCAGTTTACCAACAAAAACTACTGGTTTGGTTTTGTTGGTTTGGGTTTTTTTACTTGATGTTTCATAAGAGAGTGAAAATCATAACCTCCTTCACATGAGCAAATACTAGGAATGAATTACATTTGAAAGCAGAAGCTACATAGAATAGCTTTTCCTGAGGACATGCTGCATATGGTTTTTAAACTATACTTTATAATGGCAAAACTACCATGTACCAAGTTGAACTGCTGGTGTTTTTTTCAAACAATTCAGAATTGTGATTAAATGCAGAGGGTAAGATCTTAGTTGTGCTGGTCATTAACATATGTAGATTTTAAAAAATTAAACACGCATGGCTGAATGAAGAAAAGTTCTGTATTACTCTTCTACACAATCTGTGTGCCATGGACTCCTTGAAAGTAATCTTCGCAATTTGAACCTCTCTAAAAGAAATTAGGTGGCTCAGCTCTAATGAGTGGGATGTCAGAATTAATTTGAAGTCGACATTATGGCCTTCTCAGTGGCTGATTATACACATTTTTGTTTATTCACAGCACATCTTTTATTTTTATTGCGTTCTGGACGCTGACTATGAATCAACTGTCACAACTTGCAGATAATTTTCTTTTACTGATTTTACTGACAGGAAATATGTTGCTAAATGTGTTAGCTCATGTAATTCTAAGTACTTCAAGTCAACTTTATACTCACTGGTATTATACAATGTGCTAAAATATCGTTAAAGCACTGGCAGACACATACTGCTGATAGTAGGGAGCAATACAGTACTTTTCCTAGTAATACCATCTGCTATTTCCTTTCTGAGAACAGTTTCCTGGCAATCTAATTCTTATCAGGCCAGTTCCTGATTAAAAGACAAATAAATCCCTCAGTGGTTAACGTCTTCAGTGATAAATACGTTCACTAAATCAGGCTTCTAATTATAAAAGGATTTCTAATATACAATGTTTAATGACTATCTTTCCACCCACATGTCATTTTTCTTATCTATTATAACAGAACCAAATTCAAGTGGAAAGATTTAGCTTGTCTCCACTGAGTAAAAAGGGGATTTAGAGTCTTCAGTATACTGCCAATCTCATTTCACGTAACTCACCCAAGTTTTTGTTGCATCCTTAGAAAAATTCTAGACACGAATAAATAAATAATACACTTCACATTCATATTAATGCTATGTTTCGCTAACATAATTTCCTACTCAAGATAGACATTCATTTTTATTTCTAGGTGTTTATACCATGAAGCCAATGTTTGCATGTATGATTTTTTCTTTAATTCTATCCTCTATAATTATCTTTGAAACCCTCTGCGTTCTCTTCACTTTTAAGAAGTCTTGGGCTCTGAAAACAATTAGAAATAAGTGCAGTAATAAATATAACTGCTTCCTTATGCTGTAAAGGAAAAAGATTATGAGCCCTCTGCTAAGTTATGTCAGCAGCAGCATACCTTCAGTTTTCAGTTCATTCACACTACTGACTTCCCTCTCCCCCTCCATTTTCCATCTTAGTTTTTCTGCAGACTTTCCTCACAATGGGTATTTGCTGGTCTTAATTCATCTCCCCGTGCATTTCATTAGATTGGTTACTGTTTTTGGCAGCCTACTTACCCAGGAAGTCCAAAGCCCAAAGCTGTGACATTAATCTGATACTGTGAGACCCTGGTTCTGGGGACTGAATTATTAATGTACAACTCTGTATGATGCCCCAATGAAAACCACACAGGACTAACAGTATTGTGCTTATTTATGAAGTCCTCACAAGAATTTTTAAGTGTCCAGGATCACATGCGGTATGTAATACATGCTTCTTTATGAACAGGTATACTAATTTTACATAGTTTCTGCAAATACTTACATTTAGAAGACTAGGATCTGCCACCTATACTATCTGTTGGATTGCTCAAAATTAAAAGTGTGTTTGTATTTATGAAAACATTGTCTTATAATGCCTAAAGGGAATCTAAATAAGGGAATTCTAAAAGACACTCAATACATACATACTTCAACAAGAGGAAGCTGCTCTCACCCGAAGTTGTTTTTTATTCTTATTTTAGTGATGAATTGACTGAAGGAGAAGAGTGGAGGTACTATAGAAGGTTATACTGCAGCGAAGGCCTTGGGCAGGATTTGAAGCCAAAATATGCTTCTTACCAGTTTTTCCTGCGACCCTTCAGTTCCTGGTAAGAATTTAAAATACTCAATGCCATTCTTTAAGATTAGTAGGTGGGGTGGTTCCCATCTGATATATTTTTCATGTTGATATTTCTAATTTTAATTAGCTTTTGTTATTTTTTCAATTATCATGAGATAAAAATATGTTGTACTTTTTGTAGCAAGCATAAGACATAACAAGGACTTCCCACTGTGTCACTGCACTGATCATCAGGCTTTAGGTTCTAATTATGAAACTTCTGAAGCATTAATGTTCATATCTAACAAGTAAATGACATTAAGGACAAATCTTTCTAATTAAACTGCTGTGAAGCTATATACTTCTGGATCAACTTTCCTGAACACACATGCAGGAACATAGAGTGTACACTTCCATTTCAGTAGAATTATACTGTGCAGTTTAACACCAACAAATATGATTTCTATTTTCATGACTGCATAAACGGACTGAGTACCTGACAGGTTAGTTTGGTGGCATTAAAATAGCACAATTATCTAACCCGTCTCTTAAAAATCTGACACTTGTCCTTTATTATGGGTGTTAAGATCACATTATCAATCAAAAGAAATGAGAGGAACTGCACAGACTTTATTGCAGGAAAAGCAGCAAGTGAAAATGAGAGTACATCAAGCAGCAATGTTCTTTTCAGGGACTGAGGTTTTGATTTGAAAGTCAAAGCAGCAATAGTCAAAGCAGTAAGATACTAATAGCAAAAGTTGATCTTTATATATTTTTTGATACTACTTTTAAAATTTGTTATTCTTGGAGACCGATGACCAAAAATCCCCAATTGCAAACCTCACAAAAAACTTACAGACTTTCTTTCATTATTAGTTTGTAAATCATCAGTGCATTTCAGTGCTAAAGAGATTTTAGTAAGCTGAGAAGCTTGAAAGGCACAGTTAAAGACAAAAATAAAATTAATAATAAACCCAAACAAACAAAAAAAAAACCCCAACAAAAACCCAAACCAGAAATAGAATTTAACTCCAGTGCCTTTAACCTGCAGTCTTTAAAAAAATTGGTAATGCCTGTGTTTTATTCACAACTATTTCTATAATGCATGGTAAAACTGGTAAAATAAAGGATTACTCCTATTAAAGCAGAAGTGATAAATTTTTGCACAAAAAACCAATACCGTCTGTGGTCAGTCTTTTGTTTTGGTTTGGGATTTTTAATTTATTTTGAAATTATACGGGAACACTTATCCAAAATGCTGCTTGCTGCACATAATCATATGAAATTTTGAAGCTTTGGATAATGTCAAGCATAGTTTCCTCTGAAGCACAGTTTTTTAGTATGTATGCACAATGATGACTTGGCTTGGTTTATGTTCTGAGTTCGATTGGATTTATTACATATGCAGAATATAAATATAGATTAGCTAGTGTTGAGTGATACCATGCTAAGTCTCACCATCACACAGAGATAAGGCAGTTTGATGTAGAACTCTTGCATTCCTTAGTGATTCTGTAAGATGTTTATCTGAACCGTAACGTGTAGTAATTTTGAGGAAAGTTTCATTTTAGGCTTTAAGTTTTAACCTGAAGTAAGAGTTCAAGGTGAAGTCCATGGAAGTAAGAAGCCCCCAGAATGAAAGCAAATGAGTTCTAAACCAAAAAGGGCAAGAAAACGAACACCCCACCTCCTGGCCACTATCTGAATGTGTGGAATATATATAGTGTTCTGACATCCTTTACCTTTCATCCACTGGAGCTGTTTTACCGTGTAATACTTTTCTAATCTCGAGTAGAATGGGCAGAGAGAGAAAAAGATCTCTATTTATATGGATCTCTATTTACATGCATATTGGATTATTGGATAGATAATTTATAGCACTCTGAAAATGAAATTCTAACTTTAAATTCACCTTGGTGAAGATTACTGTAATATGAAAGTGAATTGTGCTATTGATATATGCAGAGACAAGATGGTTTAACTTTTCTGAGCATTAATGTTAGGGTAATGATATTAGAGATATTAGATAATTAGAGATAATGCCTAACAGTTTAAAAGTTCCACTAATTAAAATGCCAGGTTTTTTATTCTCTTTATCAAGAAAGAAATCTATCTTCCTGTAATATGCATAAACTGAGACATAGAAAGGTATAGTGCGTGTTACATTGTTACCTTGCCCCAGGCAATTTCAGCATCCAAATTGCTAGGCATCCCCTGCACAGCTGATCTCTTTGTCAATTCTGCATCTGTCGCTGCAAGCCATTCTGTCATGGCATTAATTTCTTTCCGCAGCTTCCGGGACAATTTCAAGCATTTCTCTAACTCTTGCTTTTTTTCTGTCACCTGCAGAAAGAAAACACGTGTTTCTTAACTTTTCAGTCGAACAGGTTTAATGACTTTTTTATATATACCATTTTCTATGCGCCACTTTTCTATAAAAGTTTAACTTGCAATTTCACTAGCCAAGGTGCAGTATTAATACAGTTGTATCTTGCCTTAGTTCTCTCAGTATCTGTAATTTTGCTCTAGAATGTAAACACCTGCAAGAAAGATATTTGCATGAAAACACACTGAGTTTGAACTAGCAGCAGACTTATGTTGACCTCCTCCTCTGTTTTGAAGTGATGCATAGCAAATGAATTTGGAATAATTGCATTAAAAAGCTTCCCTTGAGATGAAAAATAGATGTCAAAACACTTCAAAGAGTTTATTTTCGTATAGGTGGCCATATTGTGATACAGAACTCTCAAGTTTTTTTCCATGTAGCTACACTACACAGAATAAAAAAAAAATCTCTGCCAAAAAAACCCCAAAATCTTGAAATAAAAAAAGTCACTGAATGATATCAAATTAAGGCAACACAGTTAATTAAGTTTTTAATTTCCTGAACATTTTGGACATGAAGTATTATGGACAATCTGTTTTATTTGTTCATATTATATACTACCTGGAAGGAAAGCTGAATATTTGTGTTGTCTTGACTGTCTTACACTGCATTTTGGTGCAATCTGGAGGATTATGGGGAAATAAAAGCTTCCCTGCAAGCCCCTGAGCATGTTCAGGGAAAGGGAGAGAAGATAACACATACTTAGTAGAGAAGGCAGAAAGTCAAAGGAAGATATCTCAGATGGGAACCTACACCACAATAGACATTAGGCAATAAGTAATTAGAAAATAAAAAATAATAAATCCTGTTGTGCTGAAGCTTAAAAAAGCCCCATCAGCGAAGGCGGATTAAAAGTGTTCCATAGGTCAATAATATTTAAAAAAAACCCTACTAATTACCTTGTATGTCTATTAGTAACCACGTGAGATTGTAGCCACTGATTTTTAAGTACTTTTAAATATAAAAAAAGCCTGTCTAGTATCAGATATCCAAACCTGCTATCAGTATGTACTAAAACTACTTTGGGTTTTGACACTTTTTGAGTAGCAGAAGCACAATGATCAAATTGATTCCTCGCTCGACTGTCAAGGAGAGTCTGAGGTTTTAAAATGTTACAGGATGTTACAAGGTTAGGTGCATGGCTTTTGTTATCCCTGAATAAACAGAACATATTTGCCCAGGGAATAAGCCATAAAGTGTCCCTGATCATACATTATCGCTCTATAGAGGCTCACCACTAAAATGTCAGGAACATTTCTTCACTGAATATGCTTTATATGCTTTCTTGTATGCCAAATTTATTAAATGAGACCTCAGAATTTATAGTCAAGCCAAGAGGTAAACCCCTCGAAGGACTATAAAATACAGCTATTTAGAGCCCCGTTCACACATGGACCCAGAAATTCACCCATGTTTTTCAACTCTTCTGATGAGTATTAATAGTCATTGTAAACAACTATTCGCAGGTACTTAACTGCAATACAATGCAAAGTGCACTAGCCTGACTGCCTGGGTAAGAATTCTAAACACTTAGTATACTACAAAATTAAGTTACTGATACATGCTGAAACACAGGAAGAAAATTTGTTTTGCTACAAACATCTCTGAACTCTGTATATAGTATCAATAATACTGCACTATTTCCATACACACTGTATATATCCAGAGGTTACCGCTTAATCAGTTTTTGTATTTTAAAGATGTATTTCTGAAGAAAAATAGGAAACAGTGCCCTCTAAAGGCCTTCTGTATAATAAAGTGTTATCAACAGCATTATCTCCATAAATTTTCTCTGTATTTTAAAGCTTTTTTAGCGATGTTAGTTTACTCACAAGATTTTGTAATAAATAAAAGTAAAATGAGAAAAGCATATATTTAAAGCAAAAAAGGTATTTTACAGCCTTTCAGTTTTACAGCCAAAAATTCCTGCGCAGCAGCAGGATTGTGAAGACAGGCCTGATCTTGTAATAGCACCTACTGCATGCAATGCCCTTAGGAGAGCAGCAAGAACATTATTACTGCCACTCTGTTTTAGAGTACTGCTCTGTATTCTGATGAATTATGATAGATTTTACACAAGTATGCTACAGAACCTACCTCATGGCCACTCACAAGTAACTACCTAAACTGTAATGTAGTTGTTTGTGTCTACATGCACATATGTGCTCGTGTCAGAAAGAGAGAGAATACAGGTAAGTGAATGCAGAAGCATGCACAGGAATATTTGTCATAAATGCAACCACTGCACCATGATAATCAAAGGAGATGTTGATTTCTTGCAATATAATCTCAAGCCTATCGAGGCCACTGCTAAAGTTTCAAAATTATCCTTCATGCTTTTAAAGTATATTTGGCTAAAAATGATGTTCTGAACAGATGAAACTCACTCCTAGGCCAAAGAGAGGTTTAAGGTCTGATACCACCTAAGCAATTAGGACTATTAACAAGTATTTATATCCATATGTGTATATACAAAAAATACCCCAAAAAGCCAGCCAACCCCAAAAACAAAAGAGAAAACCTGCCAAAAAAAAAAAAAAAAAAAAGAGAAGAAAAAAGGAAAGGAAAGGAAAAAGGAAAAAGGAAAAAGAAAAAAGGAAAAAGAAAATAACTTATAAGACACCCACACCTTCCCCTTCTTCTTAAGGGGAAGACTTTCTAGGCTCAAAGGGTCTAGTTATGATAACTAAAATACATAGAAAAAAAAGAGCATATACAGAACTTCTTATAATAATTTTCCTGTCCATTTGAGAGCACAACACTTCAGCATTGTTCAACATGTTATATTCAAGCATTCCATCTGCTTAAAAATATGCTTTACAATTGTTTCAAATATGGGGGGACACATGAAATCACACAAGTCAATTTGTGCTTGGAGATGTGTTTTTCCCTCAGCCTATCTATTTCAGTCCTGAGACTTAATATTTGTTATAACTACTATAAGTTTTGTCTTGAAAAGACTTTAACTCAATGAAATCAATTAGGGTTGATAATGGTTATCTGATTCTTTTAGTTCTGCATCTCTGGGCTTTTGTGACTTTCTCTAAAACCATTAACTACCATGCTATGTAAAAGTAGATGTGAGAAATTCCATCAAGGACAACAAAGCTAAACACAGCACTGCAGATTGAGTGAATTTGCAATATGGCTCACTTCACATCACTAATGGCTTCCTAATGGCAAATTTTTATTCCTTCATTAGTTAAAAGAGGGTTCTTATGACAATGGCACCTGTCTGCTGTTATGTTAAAAATAAAGTAGGAATACATGCTACAGTCCTTTCTAAAATAATGGAGATACGAAATATATTATCTTATGTCAAATGTTAGCTATCAATACCTTCATGAAGCAGGCTCTTCAGGTTTTCTACACTCTAAGACTGATGTGTCTTAATACTTCTATTTTCTAGCAAGAGAGAGATCCATTTTAAGTCAAGTTTCCAAATTAGTATTATCTCTGTCAAAAGTAACATAACTCTTGGTTTATCCTACTGTAGTCATTGGGGTTTGGTTATCATTACGTGTTTAAACCACATTCTGTTTTAACATTATGTGTTTAAAACACATTCCAGGTTACCATGGCTCTTTTTTTTTTCCCTTTAATAATTTATAATCTGACAAAATAAAAAGTTTGCATGCTCTCCTCTTTTGTATATTTCAAGCATATGAATCTTAGAAATAAACAGACAGCTATATCTGTCATTTACACATTCTTCCACTTACAGCACCAAATTTACTTTGATATTACAGTTTTTGTATGTTCTGTGGGCAGTTCTAGTGAGGGTAAGAGGAAGAAAACTGAGTAAGGAAGAACAGTTGTTAATTGAATTATTTGCCTGAAGTCACCTTTATGACAATACCACAACTTCTTTTTAGAGATCAAAGGTCCTTGTAGAGCTTTGTATTTTAGGAGCAGGCAACACACTCCACAGATAACACAGACCCAGAATAAAAAGTCTGATGTATGGTTTTTTTCTTTCCTAATCACAATCTTGTTAATATCGGTTAGTAGTCTGTCTTTCCTACTGTTTAGTAAATAAAACAATTCTCTGTTTGAAACTGGAACAGCACTTAAGTGTATATGATTCGATAAAGAAATGATGCATAGATGGAAATTTTACACAAGGAATGACAGTGCATGGGAAATTAACAGGACTCGATTCTACAAGGTTAATTATATATAAATAACTATCACTGGCATCATAAGGTAAAAGTCTGACACATTTTGAGAACTATTTATCTTTTTCTGGAAGTGAAGTTGAGATTATATAAAAAAATATAGGGAAAGTATTCATGTAGTCCTCCTAATCATATGCTGACATTCACTAAGTGATCAAGCTGATAGCTGTATCGATATCTGATTTAAAACAAACAAACAAGTTGTATTCCGAGGAAATACATTCCTCATTACAGAGCTCAAAGGATGATGATTTACTTTTGCCCAACATGAAGTAAGTTGATAGTCCTATGGAATGGAGGATGATGACAGAATTCTAAAGAAGAGTTCACTGGTATCTCAGATGTGTAATAAAGGGACAGTTCTTCCACATACTGATAACTAAACAATACTCTGTGTGGCTTATACAGTGAAAAGGTAAGTCAGCATTGAGCATGACATTTAAACCAAGGAATGGTTATGAGAATATCTGAACACATGTGTGGTCAAGAGTGTAGAAGCAGCAAGGCAGAGTGGCACACAAATGCTCCCTGAAGAAAGCCACAGCAGCAAGAATCTCTGGTCAACAAATTTTTGAACTGCAACAAAAGGAATTATATACTTAAACATCTGGACAGTCAGAGGGAGAAGGAAATGAAAAGGGGGCATTGTCTCTTTTATGAAGTACCTCCTTAAGTAAAGCATGAAAAAATCTAAGTAGTTTTCTGACCTCAAGTGTCTTGAAACAAGTGATGGTTTGAGGCATTAAAACCAAGCAACATCCCCCTCTGACCCCTAAAAGCCAATGAACTAACAGAAAAAAAATATTAAAACATTAAGAAAGTATTATTTTAAATTGTAATAAGGGAATTTTATATTTTTCTAGAAGGTTATTTTTTTCTCAAAGCAATGGAATAGACATCCTGATGATTGTCTTTGCCACCATTCTTTCTGTCCCACTGTTTAGATAATATGAGGGTCTTGAAAAGAACCAGTAAAACCTCATTTACTTACCATACCAAAATTATTCTTCACTTTCCCAGTTAAAAAGAGGGTGTAGTTTTGTACCAAAACACAGAGCTTACCTTTGCGCCCAATTCATTATATTGCAACTTTAAAGCTGTAAGCCTTTCATCCAGTTCTTTTGGGTTCTCCGTCTGCTGTTTTTGAACAATCTGCCTCCCAGTTTTTATCACTGTTTCCACTTCAGACTTCACTTCACTCAGGCTTTTATATAATTTCTAATAAAATAGAAATATGGGAGTGAAACATTACTGTTAAGTAAATCAGAAAAGACTAGAAGGTATCATAAAGACATGCTAGAAGTCTTTGCATTGTCTGCTGTATAAAAACACCATCATACATGACTGTGAACCTTTCACTCCCATTTGAAAGCTAAAGGAGTTGTAAAGTACCATGGTATGTGATCTAAGGATAGAGAAAGCTCACCCTGAATATATTAAAAAAAATGTTTGTAAGAAAAATTAATCAGTTTCTAAATCAGAATTCCAATTAACAGATTCAGAACAGCTTATCTTTACTAATTTTGGCTTCAAAGTCTTGTCACCAAAACCAATGGAGAAATGCTACAGAAAGTACAGGCCACCACTAATTGTTTTAAAAAATTACTAAGGTTGTTTTCAAACTGATTTAGATAATGCAGTCTTTAGAACAATAACAGATGTCTTCTGCCAACTTATACAGCTTGTTGGATGTATTTAAACTACAAATACCCACTAAATTAATTTAAAAATCCAAGTTTTTCAAACTACTAAATCTAGAGACTGGCAGGATAGAAGATTTCCCCTACATTTACTAAGTGTAGTACTGTTCAAAAAAATAAATTATTAAGAAAACAACATGAAAAAGTAACATAATGAGGTTAAGCCAAAATATATTATATAGTACACTGCATTTTCCTGCACTATTTCAACAACTAAGCAGAAAATAAGGGATAAACGGATGTTCAGTGAGGACATGCAAGCTATCTGTAAACACAATACATTCCATAATAATTCAAAGGAGTGATCATGACAAAAAAGGAAGTATTCTCTCTTTCCATATGCAGAAAGTCACTATCATCATCTAAACATATGACTTGGTAACTCAAGCTATTCAACAGCCACATAAATACCCAATTAACATTCATCTAAGTAGACCAGAAGTTGAAGGTTTTTTCTTTTTAATCTAAGAATTAATTCTGCCATGGCTTGGAAATTCCATTAAACTTCACTTTGGAAAAAGACTCCACAGAGATACACAATGCCCATTACTACATGGTACATGAAGAATAGCAGACATGAAGCTGTTGAGAAACTTTGTTGTTGAGATATCTAGCTTAATTCTGTGTCCCAGCAAAATGCTGGAAAGTAAACTTACTTATTTAGACAGAACTGCAAAATAATTTATACTGTACTTTTTTAATCTGCAATTTTTTGAGCACTGTAAAACCTTGTTGAGTATATCCGGACAGTAAAGACAAGACCTT
Organism: Nestor notabilis; assembly: GCF_000696875.1. Taxonomy (NCBI): domain Eukaryota; kingdom Metazoa; phylum Chordata; class Aves; order Psittaciformes; family Psittacidae; genus Nestor; species Nestor notabilis. The sequence continues at coordinate 15,396 of NW_009916888.1, read as the reverse complement.
TCTTCTAGCAGATATGACAAGAAAAAAATCCCAAGTTAATTTTATCCATAATTTAATTACCAAGCCAATTCTTAACATTGGTGTTATTTTATTTACTTCAATGTATATATTTATATAATTTGACTGCTTTTTAGATGCTTAATATGATAAATACGTTCTTCATCACAGAAAACCTGTCAATAAATTAGGAAGCTGTTGTATGATGTACACTGGCTAATACCGGATGGGATACTATGACTAGATTTTAAAAATAGAAATATTATGAGATTCTTTGTAGATAAATACGCTCTAAAAATACTGCAAGTCTTCCACAGAACATGACAGGGCTGCAAAAGCTAGCTGACAAGTGAAGATACTTTAACACAGTTCAGGGCTTCTAATTATCATGTCATTCTAATAAGAATGTGAATTTAATAGTAATTGCACTTAAGAAACAAACCAAAATGCAAAGAAATAACATTGACTTGTTCCATACTTATTTTTTCATTTACATTCTTATATTTACATCTGAAAGAGGTTTTTTGGGGAAAAAAAAATCTTCAGGCATGCCACTGCCCCAGAAAAAACAAACAAACAAACAAATCCCAAGAACTCAAAACAACAACAAAAAACAGCCCACAAAACAAAACAAAAACCTGAAGACAAGGACCTGATTGTCCTGATTTTCACTCTTAAATCTCCATTTTATTATGATCAAGCACACGGTGTTCATCTTTATATTGATTTTGCTTCAACGTAAAAGGGTAGAGAATTATAGGGATATTAAAGGTATATACAGATTTTCTTATATTCTTTAGAACATATTCAGGTCATCTTTTGCTTTTGAACTGTAAGAAAGTCACAGGCTGCATCTCATGGAAGCTTTAATCAAAACATAATTTCCTTTATGTTTTGCATTTCCTGGCGAGAGTAGACTTGTGCACTACAACATCTCTATTGGTCACACCATGGAGCTCCCTGATGGCAGAATATTGTGGAAAATAGAGCCAATCCAGGGAGATAAACTCACATGCAAGATCAGAAGGGGGAATTAGAAAGGGATCCTGACTGGTCTTCTCACACAGTGAAAGTGCATGACCATTGTTTGAAAGTTCACCAAAATAAATCATATAATTAGCTTCCCATGCTTCTGAAAGGTCTTTGCCATGACAGAAGAGAACAACACATAGAAAGGAAAAAGTTACTGTAAGATTTTTAGAACTATTTCACTGTGTTATTATATCCAGGAAAACTTTGAATTGAATAGAATTTTAAATGTACAATGTCCTTTTAACCTCATTTGAAAACAAGAGAAGTAGGGCAAAAAGGATCAACCTCTTCTCCCTATCCTCCTCTCCTTGAAAAATATCAAACTTTAACTGAAAAGATTCCTATAAATTTGAGTAACTTTGCTGCTAAATCTTTCTCAGAATCTTTTCTAATATCTCCCAAAGAAACATTGATACTGTAATTCATAATACTTTAAATTTGAAAGGCAGAACAGGCAAGAAACAAGTAGAAAGACAGCTTCTTTAAATATTCACCATGCAATGATCCAGCTGTGATTGTACTACTTCCTGTTCCACACTCTTCATCTCCAACTTGGGCACCTGCAATTTCACTTCATCTAAAATTCTTTTACATTCTTGTAGGCGCTGTTCAAAGTTGGCTGGCTTCTGAAACAAGCGAAACTTCATGGAGACATCCTGCAGCTTTTTCTGAAAAGTAAGCATAGGTAAGTAGCAAATGTGATATCAATTGAACACTGACTTGAAACTAAGACCGAAGACAAGTCTTAGACCTGTTCCAGAATACTTTGAATCCATTATCAACCAGCAGGTTTTTATTTAAAGAATTTAAAACTTTGGGGGAAAATACCAGCAATAGAGAATCTTGGTCTTCACAGGAGGAAAAAACTCTCATATCATCCAGGACACTGGATGCAGCAGAGCTAGTGACACAAAAAGGTGAAGAAAGTGAGAGTTTTGTATTTTCCAATACACAAAATGGTGGTGGATGGGGAAGAACACAGGTTTAATGGCTTGAGCACAACACATCCACATTCCAGGCTAGATACACATCAGCTCTAACACCATGTTGCTGCTTCTTGGTATTACAATTGAATCTTTTAGTCCCTCAGAAAAACCCAAATAAAAAGGCTGGACAGTAAGTATGTCTAGCACAAACCCTGAGATTCAGAGTATAAAATTGATTTCTATTTCAATTTAAAAAAACCATAACCTAGAGTAATAAGAAAGTAATTTGCAGGCAGAAAAATCTATGACAAGCATAGCTTCTAATTTCACAATTTTCACAATTCGCTATCTTTGTGCACTAATTATATTGCTTGCTCACATGATCCCTACTTCAGGAGGAGGGGAAATAATTAAAAATACAGAAAAGAAAGGGCATTTTAATTATCTTCTTGAATAAGGACTAATTTCTCTTTAGAAACACAAAGCGAAGTACTAGTAGAGTTAAGTTTTTCCACTCTTTGGAAAAAAAAAAGAAAAAAATGTCACAAAGAAATGGATAACTGACAGGAACTGAGCATATGCAAACACAGTTTGATTTATCTTCAAATCTTAGACACTTCATACCAATACAGTGTCGTCTGTATCATACAAACTTGAGAAAAACTGTAATAAGGAATAGAACTAGCCTATACATAGGCATTAGAAAAATGCTTCCCACATCTATCAGATTTCTATGAAGAAGGCAGGAATCACGAGCAGAAAACAATTCTGTGTAACACAAAAAACTGTGTTGTTTTCCAGCAACTCCTTCCAACAATTTTCCTCATTAAATACTCTTAATGAAATTGAAATTGAGATCCAATAGGGTATGAAAGGAAGTCTTTCTTGTGACCCCAAACTTGCAGGCAAGATTAGCTGCCTTAGGAAGTAGAATTGTGTGGTCTTTTTTTTTTTTTTTTTTTTTTTTTAGTGTGTTTGCATACACTAAATTCATAATTAGTTTTTAATCCTCTTGTGACACTTCAACTTGATGTTGGTCAATACATTAAAAATAAGGGAAAAGAGAGGGAACATCAGTCCAAGTAGCAGATGAAATTAAAGCCATCTGTGAAGAGTCAGTGAAGAATGGAACAGCACTGAGGTTCTGCAGGAAAAAACCCAAGCAAATTATATTAAATTCACCCTAAAATTAAGTAATGCACACCACAAAAGAAACACTAAACTTGATGTACAACAGGTGGGAGCTAAATTACCTATTAGCATTCTCACTTGAGTTATAATAAATAACAGTTATATTATATACTTCTATTTATCTCCAACAGTTTTCAAAAAGATATTAGGTCAATACGTAAAAACAGGCAAACATTTAACAACAGACCGGGTATTTGGAACGATTTGGAACAATAAAGACAATTTGGAATAAAGAAAAAAAAAAAAAGATAAACCTGCCACTGTATAAAAGTTATTGTATAAAGCTATATTGTGCCTGAATAATGTGTACAGTTTTGATTGACTCCTCTCTGAAAACTTACTGTAAAAATAGAAAATGTACAAAGAAGAATGACAGGACAATCAATGCTATATATTTAAAGTTGTCAGGATGATTTAACATACTTGTCAGTCTAGAAAAGAGACAACTAAGGAGTAGTAAAATTAATGGCATGCAAAATGTTCAAACAAACTGAGGCACATGGTCATCTAGAGAAGCCTTTGCATGAAAAAAAATTGTGCACAAAGATAGATAAAAAATAAAAAAGGCACCTAGAAAGGGTAGTGCTCCCTTGCATGCTGTTAAATTTATAAACACAGTCATTTTATGCCTGCATTTCACTGATGAAGTATTGGCAACATCACAGCTGCCATGGAGACTATCAGGTGAGTTAGTGGGGAGAAAGACAGCAAAATAAAAGAATATAAATATTCTCAACAAAGAAAAGCTAGTCCTGTAGATTAAAGGAAACATTAAAAAAAACCCAACTTGTTCATTTCAACTTTAACTCTTAAAAAGCCATTGTTTTCCAAAATAACATCTAGAACTGAAGCTAAGATACATAGAAATATTTGATAGATGAAGAAAAAGATGGCCTTGGTTACTGTTAATACCATAATGAAATTATTTGTCTTTCTAACGAATTATGACAATTTGTTTTGCAGCCGAAGGAACTTTGGCACTAATATAAAAAAAAAAAAAAAAAAAAAAGGCAGGAAAAATCATCAAGAACCCATCATAGATCAATGGGGAAAAATAGGTATTGTTTGTTAGTGTTAAGTCTTCAATTTCAAACTGGTCTATGTCTATTAAACTAGATGAAATAGTATATTAGTTAAATTTTATACTGATGACTGCAACACACTGCTTAACATAGATCTGTCTTTTCAATGCAGTTCTACCAAATATTTTCAAATATTTAACATACTTTTAGCTGTAAATATTTTCAAATACCTCAAAAAGTATACCAAAAATCCTCACTGTAGTTTTATTTCTTGTAACTGAAGCACATTTAAAACACTTTTAATACAGTGTTCCTACCACCTGAGTACCCTAGAACTTTTGCCAACTAGATAGGAATGATGTAATAGAAAAACAAGCAGTAAGAAGATATGGATGGTATGCTTTATCCACTATAATTTCCTGGCTAGAAAGGAGCTGCTAAAACAGAAGAGATGCCTTAAGAACACTTCATACTATAGTAATTATATTACTCATGTTGTTTGTTTGCATATGTGGAGGAAAAATTGAGGAAAAAAGAATTGCATACCTGTGCCACATCAATTTGGGAAAGCACTCTTTTGGCAGCATCTTTACCCCGGCTTCTTTTCTTCATTTCTTCCAAACTAATCTCGTGGCTTGTTAATTCAGATTGTATTTTCTATTAAAAAAATCAAGACACTAATCAGAACGGGTTGAATAAAATTTTCAAGTTGTTAATATTATTTGGAAAAGCTGATTTTGAAAGATATTTAGCAGAAGTACTATTAGAGGAAATTATTCAAAAAACTACTTGTTAACCACCCTGTGAATTATTCAGTTTAGTTTGTCTCAACCATAATGTAAGCTTCTTCTCCTACTCAAACATACAAACCAGATTTTAACATAATTTTTCTAAGGAAATTATGATTAAATTGTATGCAAAAAACCCAAAACAAAAAACAACAGATTTCTTTCTTCTGAAGGAAAACAACAGTTTTCATTGGGGGAAAAAAAAAAAAAATTAATCATAGAAAAGAAAAATACAAATAGGAAAGTTATTTGCTTCACTTCTTATTTCTTATTATTTTCACAGTATCATCAGGCAAGTTGAGAGAAAACTCATCAAAGTGTTCTGTGGGTATAACATCTGCATCTCACAGAGCTGTGTTATATCTAAAACAGTATACAATTTCTCACATATTACTGACCAGAATCTATGTTCAGAATTTGTAGATATGCTAAGTGAATAATGACTTAGAGTTCATTAATACACTAAATCCATTTTCTAACACATATTTCTGGTAATCTCTTTCTGCAAAACCAGCATGCAATGAATTGATCACAAGAAAAGTATCAGCCTTGTTGGTTCACTATAAATCAAAGATAGAAGAAACAATTAACTTAAGCAGCATTGAGAAAAGAATTCCCATATAATGTATTGATATACCATAACTTCGAGCAATTCACATATTTTTATGTTTGAATTGTTAGCAAATGAGAAACTGCTATTAGCAGAATTGCTAGACAAGCACTGCTGAGAACAATTACCCTAAGAAATACAGACAAGGTATGCTCCCACCAGGAAAAATATTTGAGGCCATTACTCCTCAATGAAAATTACTTTTCAATGAAAAAAGTGATTCAGATTCAACTTCCCCCCCCCCCCCAAGGGACCAAAAAAAATGATTCAGAGTTAACCTCCCCCCCCCCCCCAATGGTACACAAAAGCATTTCTGAGATACAACAGTAACTTGTAAAATATGAAAACTGTAGTTCAAAAGATGGCAGAGAGTCATGCAAATGAAGACAAGTGGTTTTTAAATTACAACATGATCCTTTAAAGTTTGATTATAAGAAAAAATGAATGTATAGGTACTTGAAATTGCATGGGTTATTGAGTAAAAAGCTGTTTACACTGTATGCTGTTTACTTTGTAGGGGTATTACAGGGTTATAATGATTTGTATAATATAATATCTTGTATATTACAACACTACATTGAGAGCAGGTTTTTACAAATCATACTGAAAATATATTAAAGTAAATTTTAGGAGATTTACAAAAATACAGAAAACTATGAAGTCATTACTAAATTTAATTGCAAAAGTATGAGTCTAAACTACCTAGTACTATTTCAAGAAATATTTTCATGAAGCAAAGCATTTATAAAAGCATAATGACTGACAGAAAGCTGTCCATTTAGATTAATATTTTTATTTAAAATTATCGTAATTGTACAATTTCTATTTTTCATATTTTGAGTTCTCCTTTTCAGCCTATGTACTCTATTGCCAACAGTATCTGGAGCAAGTAATAGAATTTTTCCAAATATCATATTTTAGTTTTGAGAAAACAAAGACTGTCAATTAAAAGGACAATGCAATCAATAACAGAAAGATTATTTAACAGTTTATTTTGGAGTAATTATTTCCTCCTTGTTCAAGTTTAAAATTTCCCCCTTGAGGTGTACAGAACTTCCATGGGCAAACACGGACCAAACTGTTTGTGGAGACTCAGCATTAGCTATCTCCTGAAGCCAAAAAATTCCTTGATGCCTTGGAAGTCAGAATGGTATATACAAGAAAGAAGCAAGTCTGACATTAGAAAAATATAGTATATCACATCCAGTATTTCAAATGTTTGTTTCAGCAACCTCATCAATTAACCTATTTTTGATTATATTTTCAAGTTTACTTAGTTCAGCCTCAGAGTCACTCTGGAAATAACTGAACAGTTCTTATCTGAATAGGTCAGAACAGCACAGCACAGATGAGAGTAGTGTTTAAGAAATTAGGTATTATGGACACTGCATGGAGATTATTCTGTCTTACTTTTTTAAATTGCTCTTCATGAGACAGATGAAGCTTCACCTACTCTGACATCAAAATGTAGTATTAGAGAGAACAAAGACATTAGAAGAAAGCTTAAAAGAAAAGTTAGTAAGGCTTATAGCAAGAAAAGATTTTTTGCATTTGTCATTGCTGTTAAGAGGCAGAAAGATTCTATCAGTGTTGAACAGGTGCAAGAGAATTTATAACACTTGCCTATGATGTCGCTTCTTAATTTCAACGTGACCATTTTGATTTCTTTGTCCATTTTGGCTTATGAATTTATTACATCGACTTCTTCTAAACATCCACAAGAAAACCCTCATTTTCTTTTTCCATTTCAATTATTCCCACCTCTACTTTTCTCAGTGGTTCCTATTTTGTCTTTAAATATAGAGTATAAACTGTCTTCATTTCATTTCTAAAATACCACAATATAATGTAGTGTATGTTACTAATAAATACTACTGTGCATAAATTACCATGCCCTACAGATTAAGGATTTTCATTTACCATCACTGGCATTTTTTCAGGAAGTTTATTAATTTTCAAAACTTGTATTATATATACACATGCATGTATAAAATAAAGTATAAATAAATCTAAAACCTAATTATATTTACAAGATCATAGGCACATCATGTGTATTCTCATGAGGACCACTTCTAGAACAAAAATATTTCAGTCCTTAGGGCATAGAATACATTATTTCTCTTAATTACTAGTCTTAATTTTAAAAAGATGAACAGTGAAATTCAGACAGTAATACTTCATTGACAGCAAAAGCAGAGAATTGGCAGTGCAGCCAGTTCTAGGAAAAAAACTTTCCTATCTCGAATCAAAGAAAGGAAAGACAAAAGAACCAGAATGACTATTTGTCTCATTTGAAAATTGTCACAAACCTAACTGCAATCTCATGGTTTGAGAACAGCATTTAGAAAAAAAGATAACAGGGCACATAAACTCTGTAAGATTATTTGCAACAGAAAATTGAACTGGAAGGCTTGAGTGTATGTCATTTCCCATCAATACCTGCTGTCATAAAATCAGTCATCATATTAAAAAAAAAAAACCAAAAACAAACCCAAAACCAAACAACAAAATCACAAATGAAGAAATGCCAGCCAGTGATATTCAGCATAACAATGGAGAGATTTTTTTGGGGGAAAAAAAGTCAAACCCAAACCCCCCAACCCTCCCTATTTAACTAAAACAAAGTGATATATATTTATAATCAAAGGATAAAAATACAGATCCATAACATACACAGAACTAGTGTTGTGGAATAATGGCTGAAAAGACAAGATGAAATCGGGTGCACAGCTAATATGCAAACACAGATATTAGAATGAGTAACATTGAAAGGACTACACTAAAAAAACAGCAGACAGTTCCAGCTGACGTCATATCAGCAGGTTGAAAAAAAGTTTGAAGGACAATCTGGAAAACATACTGGTGAAATGCTTTCTCATGGCAGGTCAGAGATACCATTTTCCACCCCAGAACTGGGAGAAACTTCTCATGTCTTTTGTCTGCTCCTTAAGAAGAAGACTCTGTTGGTTCTGTTTACTTCAGGAATGGGGCAAGGTCACAGGACATGTAAATTACAGTGCTCATTATCCTCCAAGACATCATAATTTCATCTTGCCAGACCTCATAGTATTGTATTAGTTTTCAGAAATTCATAACACAGGGAGGAATTAATTTGCATTAAATATTGACTATACTACAAAGATCAGCAAGTTGCTAGGTTCTCAAGAGTTGGATACATCCAGAAGAAAGAGAAATATATCAACCCCTTCTAAGATGGGACAGGAAACCTTGACGTCACTTGAACTTAGGATGAGCAACAAATAAGTGAAATACTTGCTATGGGAATGCACTGTAATGAGAATGGCCAATTTACTAGTCTCAATTTGATTTATTAGGTTCCACAAAAAAATAAAATAAGCATAATAAATTATAGTTCATTAAATACTGGCAGCAAAGAGGTTAAGTTAAAAGTTGTGAGAATTAACCATTTTTCTTTTTCTTTTGTTCTGATTTCTGGATATGAATTTGCAGATTTGGCTCTCTTGAATTACAGAGAACAGCCTGTCAGCTCTTCTTGGTGTATCAGGTTTTCTGAATTGTATTTTTGTACTACTTAGCTAGACTAACAATTCTCAAGTATGGTGCTCAGTTTAACCTCTTTTTTGCTTGCGAGTGCTATCAATTCCTAAGGAGTCAGCCTAATAAATGGAGAAAAGAAAACATCTAGTGAGCAATCTGTTAAGTTAGTCTTCATAATGGAAAGATCATGTTTCTAATAGACAAAAAAGATATATGAAACAACTTCAGAACTGTTAGTGGTTACCTTTGAAGACTCTGAAAGGATAAACAAAATACCAGAATAATAGAAAAATGCAGTTGAAGTATCCATCTTCAAAAGCACAAAAAGAATATGTGCAATGAAGTCATGCATTTGCGAAAATAAAAGAAAAACATACTACATATAGGAAATTATGTTATAACAGGAATGACACACAAGTAAGTGTTAAAAAGAAAGCATACTTAGTTTTGGACACTACTCTTCATGAAAGATTAACTGAAGAATTCAAATGAGAAAAGCAGATCGTCAGAGGATAGAAACATGATTTACAAGGAAAGACTGAATAGGTAAACACAATATTGTTAATTTATTCTCCACATTGCATTTTACAGAAGTCTACAGGGAGAAAAACAGACAAGTGATTTGTCACTTGCAGGTGAGAAGTAATATAAATGTATTTTCTGTCCCATGATACAGCCCCCCCCATGTAGTTGCTCAGACTAAACAGAAGTACAAAGTGAAGATTCTCTCTCTCATCAGAAGTTATTGAATGACAAAGCTACAGATAATTATCTGAAAAAATATTTTTCATATCAATGTAATATTTTCAGTACAGATTTATTCACTTCCTGTCAGAGTACTCAAAAAGAAAAAAAGGCAGTAAGTGTCAAATGACATCATCAGTGATGATGACTTAATTCCCTGTGTTTTCTTAGTATATTTAGAGAAATTAAAGAGATTTGTGTTGGGATCATGAGACAAGCATACAAAGAAATAATCTTCCCTTCTGGAACACTCTTTTAGATTTTACCTTATTGAAGCTTTTTCCATCATTACACCTTAATGAATCTGAACTTATTTATCTGTTCAGTTGCTATGAGATTGTTTTATCTGAATACAACGTCTTTAGTTGTACTCAAAATGAGTTGGTCGGAAGTGGCTCTCACATTAAATTCGCAGTGCCACATGGTGGAGTAAGAAGCACACACAATTTACATTCAAAAAATGATCCAAAGGAGATCTTGAGCAGCACATACTTAACTCCCCTTTTGTCAACTCTGAATAAGCTAAACTAATCATTTTATTTAAAAAGAGGAGCTAAACATAATATTGTTTTCTCAGATTCATTTCCGATCAGCTGAGCCAAAGATTTTTCCTCCTAGCAATGCTCTAAAGAGATCTGAATTTTTGAAGCAAAGATGCAGAACTCCTAAACCCTCAACAGCTTTCTGATTATAAATTCTCCCATATGTTCTCTCAGATATGCAACAGATATTGCTGAACAGTTTACTAAATCCCTCAGCATGGATAAACTGATCCCTGCCCAGAAATCAACATCACTGACTGAAAGATTCCCATTACAGCTATAGAGACGCTATTCTAGGGTATCTTATATGAAAGGTCTGTGCCCGCAGAAGCTCCACAAGAGGTACAGCCCTTCAGTATGTGCCTATTCTGCCACCAGTTAGCATAGCCATTCACTGAAGGAATGACTCAGTATATTTATCTGTATAAAACTGGTTTTTTCCTTTCCCTCTAAGGATTTTAGAGAACTTTACAACTCAGCAGCCTCTATGCCGTTTTTCCAACAGTGGTTATAGTATTACCAGGTGAACTTCATATCAGACAGTAAAATCTCAAGAACAAAACCAAGTTCTGCAAAAGCACTGAGCTGAAATTTACCCATGAGAGCATGCTTATTAAGGTTGGTTGAGTTTTGTGCTGCTTCAGTTGCTGAAGCATTGTATTACTTCTGTTTATACAATCTGTAATCATTGTCAATATTCTACCTGAGGATGCACATAAATCAGGTGCGTCCATGGGATACATGAAGCACCATCAAACATTGCTACAATGTAAGGGTCCAAATACACAAGAAAAAGAGCACACTTTCTTATTGTTTTTTTCTGATACATTTTTAATAAATGCTGATTTGTATCCTCTTTCATGAAAAAATTGTTTACAATACTCATATTTTGAGGAAAAAGAAAAATAATTCAAGGGAGTCAATTGATAGCTAACATAGTTTAGGATTCAAACTAAAATAATTCACCTGAATCTGATCCTAATCTTATACTGCCATAAGTTGGAAGCAAATAAATTAGAATCCTTTTCAAAATAAGCTCAAATGCAAATATGATTCTGTTCTTTAAATATTACTTTTAAAATTCATACACATATACTTAAAAATAAATGCACGTTCTCGTTCTTACAAACACACACACACACTCTAGAAAAGCAATTGAAAGGTACACATATCTATCTTTCAATTTTTAATTTAAAAGATATGGAAATCTTTATTTTCAAAGGAGAGAAAACATGATTTTCACGTCTATATACATTCAGCTCTGACCATATTTCAGATCATCTAAGATACTTCATACAAGACACCCATTTTTTAGAATGATTTAAGACTCTATTGAATGCCTCTTCTAAAATCATTACAAAGCATTCATTTTCAATTTCTCTGTAGCCTTTTTTGTTTGTTGTTAACTTTTCTAATCTGACCTCCAAAATTTAGGTAGAATTTACAGAAAAATTGTTGTACATAAAATTGTAAACTATTGGTTTTAATTTGTATTTTTACCATTTTAATGCAGCAGTAAAGCAGATATTACAGAAGAAAGAATGAAATGGTATAAATGAGAATTAGATGTACATGTTTATTTCAAAGGCTCAATAAACTACTTCTAAAGAACTGGAAAAGCTGTTTCTGTTAAACTTATGTGAGCTGTAAAAACTGAAACATATGAACATATGCACATCATGAAATAATTAACCATGTTGTCTGTTTCCACAATTTAATAACAATCCCTAGGCCACATAATCAACTTTGTAAAAGAGCCATCTAAGAGTAGTGAAGATAAGGAAGTTTCTTCTTTCTAGGGTGGTAACTGAATTTCAAAGAGTCATATTATTATCTTTGTAATTTTAAAATTAATGCATAGTCTTCCATGACATTTATAGTTCTTTACATTTTCTGGACACATATATAATATAAACCAGAAGGAAAATATCACTTGACTGGAAGATTAGCTTGAACATCTCAAAGGAATTCTACCTAAAATTTACTTGCACTTTCATACTGATCATATTGCAAATCCCAATTATTAATATGATGCTGAGGGACAACCAAACACTCTTTGGTTGATTGAGAAAACCAGTAAGCACATGAATACGTTATATTCAAACTGTATATAACTTACCTGTGCTTCCTGAGGTACCTGTGCTGCATCAACTCTGTCTGCAATGTAGGCTGTTAGCTGTTTGTCAATAACAGCAAGAGACTCTTGGATTAAGCGTAGGGTTTTGTCAGTCTCCTGGGCAGATTGAATACTCTGTTCAAGACTCTTTTGTCTTCTCACAGCCTAAAAACAATGACAATGTTATCAGTCTTTACAGTAATAATGCATACAATACATTTTTAAACACTTCCCCCCCCAAAAAAAAAAAACCAAACAAAACCACAGGGTAAGAATCCAAGATAGTCGTCCTGACTTGTGCTCATCCACCTTTTTGTACGATAAGTTGCGCATCTTTTTTCCACCCATTCAGTTCTTTTCAGTAAGAAACAAACAAAGCAAGCCCCAGATTGCACAGGTAAGTTGTAAAAAATGTAGGACCCCGAAAACAAATGCATGCATTGAGGATTTCTATACAAAGTGAAAGCTGGCAAAGTTGCATAATAAACCCATCCTGATAGTGCAGTCTTTCATATTGAGGCATAGCAGTCCTCCTGATCTTATATAATTCAAGAGATTTTGTTTACTGAGAATAGGGTTACTGTCATCACAATCCCATCTGAGACAATCCAGTAAGTGAAAGGGATAAAGACTCTCTTGAGAAGCAGCTCTCTCATATGCAGTATTAATAGCTGCCTGGAACAGAAGCAATGCCTACTCTGTGTGAAAAAGGCCCAAAAAAAAAAAAATACAAGAGAGACATGGATCCTTGTCTTGTCTACGGACTTGCACAATCTATTATCACTCTAACTATAGTCTCTTATCTAGGAATTGGACTCTTTCTTCTGCTCCACCACCAGTGCCACAGTAGATTTCCTACCATCACCTTTTACGTAACTCCTTTTTCTGAGAAGGATGCTTTCCCTTCAAAGGAGTTCACTTTATGGTTTACCAAATCAGAACAATGAATTCTTCTTCCAAATTGTCCTTAAAATGCATATATATTTAAGCACTTGACATAGCTTTAACTATTATTTGTAACAGTTTAACATGGTATTTACCAGGTAATAAATAACCTGGCATTTTCTTTCATCTATCATTGTATCTACTTGTGGACTCATATTTTAATTAGAATACATCGGAGTTTCTGCATTATACAAAGCACATAATAATTACCAACAATCTCAAATGCAATACAGTTTTTGTCTGTACAAGCCCAGCCATACTGCTGACCACAGAATAAAGTAACTTTCTCTGACATCAATCAAAGGAGAGAGAAAGCAAGCACCCTTTAAATAACATTGCTGAGTGTCCTGCCATTTTTCAAGTCAAATCACACTTTTTCTCTTTGGTAAGCAGCTATACTTTAATTGGATTTCATACCTATTATGAAATTCTTTCCTTGAACAAAAATATCTCTCAGTAATTCAGTGAGAACATTTGATATATCTACCTTTTTCACAGAGCTCAGATTCTTATAGAGCTTCACACCTGACAAACTAAAAAGATTATTTCTTGTGAGCATTCTTACTAGCTCTTGGACTTAGTTAAAGGATAGGGAACCAACCAGTATGTACCTATATTTGTGTTTGTAAGCTGCTTTGTGCTATTTCAAAACAGCTGATCAGATAATCTTGTATTACTGCCAAAAACCTTCTGTGGAATTGAGCAGCTTTACAGACCCATGCTGTCAGTGTTAATGGAAGCACTTGATCCACTAAGGTATTATTACCCTAACAAATGAACCATTAAAACAGTGTAACTTTGCAGTACAGTACTAAGGCTTGTGACTTAAATGACTTTTACCTTTAGCTGGTAACATAATTACAATGTTCTTAGTATGTTCAAAGCAACACAGTTTAAAACCACAGCTTCCATTTACCTTGGCTCTTCTTACCACTAATTTGTAAGACTGGAGAAGATACAGTCTCTACCTTTCCATTTGCATCATTGTACAGTAGATTGAATGACACATTAGATCAGAAACAGGGTAAGTAGCTTTTTACATACCACACATAAGGGCATCGTCCAGGAAGCCTTTACAGATCTCTTTGGATACCTGGTAGGACTAACTTAAGTGCATAATCCATTCATATTGAGGCCTGCAGTGTCCCAAAGTTCAGAAGATCTCACAATTTAAGATAAGACACTGAGAAAGTTCCATTCTTATCAGCCATTAAAATATATGCCTGCACTTCCTGGAGAATTGGACACAAACTAGTGTAAGTCCTTCTGAAAAGCTACTTTTTATAGCAATACCTTCATTAAATGCTGACCCACACTAACTACTATTTAAGCTAAGCACTTGCTTAAGTATAGATAAATTTGCCTCAACCTCAGGAGCGACTGCATGCACACAATGAATTAGTTATCAGCAGAAATGATATTAAACCCCTGTTTTAGAATGCAAATGGAAAAATTAAAACATTCCCAAACTCACTGATCAAATATTAAAGCAGATAAAGAAAGAATTACAACAAATCCTTGCATGAGTGACTTAATTTTTATGGCTGGATTTGAAGCGAATGTGTAGTCAGACAAATATATATGCATGCTTATGACACTTTTATGTGCACACAAAGTAAACATGTACACACACACACAGACAAAACATTACTGTTTCAGTGTCCTCAGAGAGAATTTGATTACAGCCTGAAAACCTGTGTAACGTTTTCTGACTTCCAAGTGAGGTGAAAGTACATCTTTTCCAAAAATTGTGAAAAGTTTAGGTGAAAGTAAGGTATCGAACCAAGATGTGAATATGGTGGTAGAAGAGAGGAATTATTCTGGCAGTGGAAGCAGACCCAAATAGCCAAATGCTGGGAAATAGCACCTTCACTGTTGTGATAATCTTCTCAGATATAAATGGGTGCTGCTTTAATTTTTTTGTCTGTATTACTGTTGTGGTTCAAGCCCAGCCAGCAACCTGG
>NW_009916887.1:47304-59863 GCF_000696875.1 Nestor notabilis | reverse complement strand
CCGATCCCTGAGGGACACCACTCATGACAAAGGCTATTTTGGAAGTTGCCTCACAAAAGCTACCAACACAGTTTTCCAAGTTATTTTTTCACTAATTTGTATATCTAAAATGGCTCACAGCCAGGCACAACTGAGTACTGGCAGATATTGTTGTCAGTAGAGATTTTGTATGAGTGAGGATCTGTGCAATAGACTCTGCCTAACTAGGAATGAAAACATTCTTTGCTTTCCCAAATATTTTCTCATTTGCTTGATTAATTTCTTAATGTTTTATAACAACTGAATAAAGTGATAGGACCAGATAATTTATATATTTGATATTTAGGTTTTGTAGAACAAAGGAACAAAAGATGTCAATATTTTTTAACATATTTAGGCTATCTAGGAGCTTAACAGGTCTTTTCTGCTGCACACTGCACAGTGTTAAGGAAAGAACTGTGGCATAATCCTTTAAAAGCACAAACTGGTAGATATGGCTTAAGCTGAGTGAATTACTGTGGGAGGAAAAGTGTCTACAATACACTGTTAGTCACAATCTGGAAAACAAAAAAGTTAATGAAAAAAAGTTTTCACTTAGTAATGTGGAATCACCTAAAATGAAGCAGTCATCAAAATGCCTGGGCTTTAACACCTTATTTTCAGCAACCTTGTTAAGAAGCCTGGCTTTTCAGGGACTACACCATCTGTGACATCCATCTACATAAGCTCAGTGAAAGCAGGAAATCCTGAGCTTGACATTTAGTGACAACAAAGGGATCCCAGGGCTTCCAGTTTTTCAGAGTGTTATTTTGAGTGCCTCAGTTCTGAGGTGCTCAGCTCAACTATCAGAGGGTAAGCACTCAGCTGCTCCCAGAATTCAAAGCTCTTTGGAACATCTCTCATGGAGAGGTCAGAAACTGAGGTTTCAAAAATCCATTGTCAAATATGAAAAAGTTGGTCTGCATCTCCAAAAAGGAGTTCTACCACAATTACTTTTGCTACAATATTGCTTTGGGAGAGAAACTGGATTAAGGACTGCACCACTGCAGCCACAAACTGCTCACCTTTGGGGGCTGATGCCTTCTGGATCTTCCCCTTGGTCCTACGTAGGAACAGCCACCATCTTATTGACTGACATACCCTACCAGCTGCTGGTGAGTGCACATGGAAGATGCGCAGACAGATTTCACACCCTGTCCAAGGGTGGTTATGTAGCCAGACTACCCACATTTTAAGCCACTAGAGATCTGACAGCTGCTTATTTTAATTTGTCTTGAAGCAGAAGCATTATTGTCTGAATACAAACATGATCTAGAACATACTCCAAATACTTTGGCTTAAAAATCACAGGGAGAAAAGTCAGCCTTGTATGTTAGGTTAGGGAGTTCTGTATTCAGGACAAAGCCTTGCTGTGTATTTCTGGTGTTCCCTTGTGAAGTTTTGCACTCAATACCTCCACATATTAGAGTGTTTCCTCTTGCAAAAAAATATTTAAGCAAGGCACACTCTTTCTAATGGAGTTGGAGACCACCAAGTACCCTCTGTCTGCTTCATACCCGTAACAATTCTACTCCTTGGGTCCTAGTGCACAGCTGAGATTGGCGAATCAAACCGCACTGAGGGTGGGCCACGAAAGCCTACAGAAATGTGTCTCCTGCTCTACAAAAGGCTTCTAGCATCACTCTGTAAGTAGGTTTGAGAGAGGCTGTACTCTGTATAACCATCAGCATGTGAACTGAGCCACCTTTGGGCAAGCCACAGTGCAGAAGCTGTAACAAAAAAGGAAAAAATAGACAGGCAGCAAGTTAAGATAGGAAGAAAGTGTGATTTTCTCATGAAATAAAATAGCATCCAGAACAAAGGTGGTGAGGTGAGATTCTGGAAATCCTAACGCATGACACTACCACCAGTCATTGCTACAAAACTCTCCTTTTCAGTTTAGAACAGAAAGTATGCAAAGTCCTAAAAAAGGTTACCTAGTGCCTAACAGAAAAAGACTGAAAAAAAGACTGAAAAACCTAGTAATAAATGGGCAAGTAAAATTCCCTGGTTTCATTTGTCATGTTAGTTTATGTTCCAGTGTATGAGCTGTTACCTGACTTTCTCAGTTTCTTTAATTCTAGGGCATTTGACAGAACTGACAGCAAAAAAGTGTGTGGCATCATTTGAAAATGAGATTAATAACTCTATTGAATTTATGCAGCAAAAGCATGAGCATATGAAAACAGGAGTCTAGGACTCATAGAACATTTGAATGTTTAGTGCTTGTTAGCTTACAAAAGAAGGAAAACATCTGCAAATTTCTAAATGCTTAGCTGTCTGTGATGGGTATGACAAAAATGAGTAAGCATAAGATGTAACAAAGATGATTTAGGTTAGGCACTGGGAAGAAAAAAAAGACTAGATAAAATATGGTGAAGCACTGGGATACATTTCCTGCAGGATTTCTACAACATTCACCATTGGAGATCTTTAATAACAGTCCATAGCTGTCTTTCACAAATAATCAAAGACTGCATTTTGGGACTGGGGAATGACATTTGGAGATCCCTACCAAATGTACATTTCCGCAGTCCCTCAAAGAGACAGGATGCTTACTTTCACATTTACAGCTCCTTCTTCAGTGTCCCATATACCTACCTGCAGAAGTCCTGGGGTCCTTTTGGATCAGGAATCTATGTATGTTAAGAATTTCCCTTTGAGCTGTTGCTGAGCAATATGAAATATTTCTTACTCCCACCATACTGTCTCCATAGAGTTCTCACTACCAGTCAGACTAGGGAGTAGCAAGGAAGCTTACAAAATAAATTCACATCTCTTCTGTGACAACGTTCCTATTAAATCACAAGATTTAATCTATCCAAGATGAAACTGGAAAACTTGCCTGTGAAGACCCATTCCAACCTTTCCCTGGTGACCAGCTGGCTGGCCATGTGGTCACTGAGAAATACTGTACATACCATACTTCCAGTTCTGATGCAGTCTTTCTTATCCCAGTAACTACCTTGTCAAAGCACATGGCTGCCTGCTAGGACTAACATTTGAGAAATCTGCTTCTAATTTATTTATTGCAATGTCAACACCGAATAACTTAAGCATATTTTCTACAGATGACTGCACATTTTTTTTAACACACTGTTTCATGTCTGTGTGCCACTAAGCATTCCAAAATTTTTTTGCAAGCTGTCATATATTTTTTGGCATTATATAACAATTCCGTCCATGAGCTGCTAGTGGACTTTGACTCTGGAGCAAGCTTTGTCTGTCTGCAAGCCTACTTCTTCTATTTGTCTCAGCCAAGAAACATGAATCTGAATAGTCTTGTGAGTGAACCAGTATGTTTGCTAATATGAGCTTCTCTATCGATTGTCTTATCATCTCACTGAAAGAAGACAGACTGCCAAGATAATCATCTCTCCCTTCACAGAAGAGCTTGGTGGTTACATCTGAGTGTGCCTTCATATACTTTATCACACCTACAAAAGCAGAACTGGATTTTCCCCTTGCAAATAATTTCAATTTCATAATCATTGCTCAAAGGATCTTGAAACATCTTACATTAGGATTCTTAATGGAATATTACAGAACTTGCTTTTTGACAGAGTCCTAGCTTTTGCTCACTTCCACAGCATTATCTGGTTGCTAGTATCATGTGCCTACATTTAGTCATTCGATCAGTCATACAGATTCAATATTTCTTTCAACAATTCAGCAGAATTACTTGCACATTCAGAATGACTCATTTGTTTGAATCAGGGTCCATATCTCTAAGAAAGCCTGGAAAAATCAGTCTTGATAGATAATACAGTGGTTATACAGCTAAGTATTTTAAAGCAGCTTTCACTTAACCCATACTTCAGCTGAACTGCAGCAAAAAGATTGCTGGATCTCTATTGTTACACACTTTGGTGATACATGGACTGAGTTTTAATTGAAGATTGGTTAAAGTACAGTTTTCAGATTAAAATAAAAACTAGGCAAACCTTTGTGATTCCAGTCACAGGTGGGCAAATGTTGGCAGATTCATGCAGCTGTCATACTTTTCAGAGACAAACCTCAAGCAGATGGACTACTGTAAAAGAAAGTGGGTGAATATCTTAAGAGATGTCTTGTGAATGGAAATCATGGGGTTTTATGCAGGCTAACAAAAAGCATGGGGCTCTGGGTACACTTGAATTACTGATGTTTTGTAGACAACCAATTCACAGATTGCCAGCACTGATCTGAAACTCTTCTGAGCCTAGGTTGTTCCTGCAAGATATACAGCATTTACTGATCACAGACTTCCTGAAAAATTACTAGACTTGGGATTTCTTTATTATTATCCCCCCCTGCTCCCTGACTCCCCTCCCTTTTCTCCCCCAACAAACAACAAACAAACCCCAACCCCAACATACTGGATCTCACTAATCACAATATACTTTTGTGGAAGCCCCATAGCACTAATAGCTCCATCATTTCTCCTTTGGAGACAAAGATATATGGTGAGAGTGTTCTCATCCCCCACTTCAGTCTTGGAAAGCCCTGAGTTCACCTGTGAGAGAAGCAGCAAACCTCATGCTGCTCAGAGGCCCTATTCATACAAGCTAAGATGACAACTGCTTAGCTCCTGTGCTTTGTTGGTTCAACAGGACCAGGAGGCTTATGAGGCAGTGATTTAAATATTTTTGTCATTGAAAACAAACCTCATTTGAATAGATCAGTATAAGGACAGGGTGCCTCGTCTATTGAAAATTTCCTGATGCTTCAACAGCTGTAGTTCAAACAAAATGCTGTCTCCCTCTGCCTTTCACCCAGAGTTTCAGGGAAGGATAGAATTTCCTGAATTTCCCTGTAAAAGGATAGGGCTAAAGAAACACTTTTCTAAATACTTCTGTTAGTAGCTGCAAAGGGAGAGGCTGACAAATCTCTGAATGTGATCTATTTATTTCTTTTCTCCCATCTAGCTTGAGTTAGGGTTCTTAAATGATTCTGAGCAGTATCAGGGGAAAAGAGCACCCATTTGTGGTGTGCAGCTTCTACCAACTCACTCTGAACGCATGATCTGGAATGAATTGTGAATGGTGTGTTGTGTAGACCACTATTTACTAGAAAACAAACTCTGAAGTTACTGGAACTTGACTTGCAAAAGCCATGCAGCTTCTACTGACACTTTTCTTCCTGTCTGTGGTCCAAAAGCAGTATCCTTGTTACCAAAGACTCAGTCAAGGTCTCCCTTCCTAGGTCCCCACTCCAGACATACATGCAGAGTAGAAAGATACTGGCTCATTATTCATGAGAAGCTAGATCTGATCCTGTTACCGTGCTCCTTTTACAGCTACGCAAAGCTGACGTGAAACACTATTATTCCATATTAACTGGCACTTCATAGTCACACTTCACTGGCAAAAATGGCTAGGTTGGACGTAGGACAAGGGAGAAGCAGGGAGAAGACAGCCTCTTAGATTAGATAGATAGATAGATAGATAGATAGAATCAGAGGCAGTGTAAATTACATGATGAAATTCTCCACTTCTGGGCATGACATCTTTTAGACTCTTTTGAAATAAGCTTATTAAAATATACCTGCTATTAACAGAAATTATGCAAAGTGTGATTTCTTATTACTCCAGAATGAAGACATTTTAACATAACTGATATTTTAATAAAAATACCCTTTTTAAAATCTCCTCTCTGCCTTCCCTTATGGCTTCTATGGTTTTATACAATCTGAGATTTTTCTTTGCTGGTATGAGAACCAGAAAAAAGCAAAGGCAGCAGCATCTCTACTGAAATAGGAATCATTCACATATGTCAAAGCAGATAACAGAGTTTTGATCACTTCAAACACTTTACCTAGGTATTTTCTTTAATTAAAGAAAATTTTATCTGCCATTATGCAACTCAACAGCATGTGACATCACTTCATAATATCCTCACTCTTTTCCCCCAGCCCATTCAGATCCTAGGAAGAAGAGAAATTCTGTTGTAAAATGTAATGAGAAAGAAGATTAAGAACTACTAAATAATACAAGAGCAATCCATTGGTTTGATTAGTGTTTAGGCCATTATTAGTGAAATAAAAAGAGATAGTCTCATTTTCGAAGATGTTAGAACACATACGAGTCCCATAATCTTCACTAGATCTTACCAGCATTGTTCATCTCTGGCTGTGACAAGCTACTATGTTAGGCATGATAGCTCCTCTTTGTTGGCCTCAGACAGTGGGCCAGAGAAAGCTTTTTTTGACCCTTTTGGCATGAATGGATGCTGGTCTCCCTAGAAAAACATACTCTCTGAATTTGGTACTTTTGGATTTTGGTTACAGCTCGCTAGATCTTACAGCACATAATTAACCAAGAAAAATATTCAGAAGACAAAAAGGATGAGGGCAATAAAAATTGAGGCTCACAAAAAAAAAAAAATAAAACCCTATGCCAATGATATATTATTCATTCATTTGTGGCAAGCTGCTAAATTTCTGAGTTCCAAGCAGCTGCAAGTGATAAATCTATGAGAGATGGGTGCCAGTGAATGCACTGTCAGACCTGATTCCCAGGCATTTGTGCAGTTCTTTGTATCAGCCAAGGGACTGGGGAACTGTAACAGGACCTTTATTAAAAGGCTGCTCTCCACTGTCTTCTTTCAGTCTGTGCAGACTTTATTCTAAAACAAAAGGCCTTTCAGTATTGAAGCATGGAGTAACTAAGAAGCATTTTTACTTTCTAAATATCAAATAGGTTTTAGGATTAGATAGTGATTCAACAAAGTTAATAAAAAAAAAAATTTTTTAAGAAGAAATACTGGGATTCTTCCTGTCAATACCATTGCTCAGATGGTTTTATGAACTCTTGAAAGCAGACCCACACTTCCAAAGCTGCAAAGCATTCAAGAACATGCCCATGTCTGGGAAAGGGCTCTCAATGTTGTTAAAGACACATGGAAGGGAGCAAACACTTCATGTTCATTTAGCAGGTGCTTCCTGCTCTGCTGAACTGGGGACAAAAAGTTCTGTATTCCCCTCTGAAGCCAAGGTGTGCACACACAAGAGCTAACAGCAAGAGAGATCATGGGTGTGATGTTCTCTATTGATAATACTGCTAGCATGTACCACTGCAGAGAACTTAAATGCCCTGTCAGAATTGGTTCTTTCTTTCCTTTAATACAGCAAAACACCACTCACTCAGGAAAGATATTCATATACACCAAGTGAACTGCATTTTGAGTCAGCATAAAGAAAGGGGCCTTCTTCACAGACCCCTTAAAATGCAAAATGCTTTTATTGAAATGGATTTATTTCCCTCTCTGCTTCTTATCTGTGAGTGCTACCTGACTTAACAAGTGTCAGCATTTCCTTCTGCAGCTTCAATTCTCAAGGCTCTATGACTCTACAGTAAAAATCTGCTCCAGGCTGAAACAAAGCAGACATGCTGAGACTGCTAGGAACATTTTCTGAGTTCTTACTGCAAGACCCATTTTGTTTCTTGTTTTACTCATGCTCAGACAATTGGGGTATTAACCTCTACTTAAGCGCTGAGTGTTAACAATATTGTACACAAACTGACTTTGACCACTTAAAAGACTCTTCAACTTATTTATCAGGGAGACTGTTGATACACTAAAGTCAGTAATATTAAAATGAAAGTATATAGAACCTGTACACATTCAACTAGGATCACAAAGCACAGGACAAACACCAGCTGGGGGGGTGTTTTGACCTATTTTACAGATGGAGAAACTGTGCATGGAGAAATTTCCCTGTTTAAAAGGAGAATCTGACAAAAAGTTACCCACAGTCCTGCTTCTCAATTTCCCTAACCTCCAGATTGTTTATCTTCCAGACAACTATTTTATATTAGACATTGATTTTAGCCCATATCAGCACACGTATTAGATCATCACATAACAAGGCTATGAGAGAGTGAATCACTTAGGGAAAGGTACTGTTTGTTTTTTTTTAAATTTGTGACAATGACTAAGTTCTGATCTCTCTGGCAACAAAGTTGAATTTGAAAAGCAGAAGAGCCAGTTTGCTTCCCTATTCTTCCAAGCTTATCTGCTCTTACTGGCCAAATACTGACACAGGCTGTTCAGAGAGGCTGTGGGATCTTGGAGATATTCAGACCTGGACCAGACAAGACCCTGAGCAACCTGATCCAACTTTGAAGGTGTACCAAACAACCTCCAGAGGGCCCTTCCAAATGGAACGATTCTGTGATTCTATTCTCTGCCACTTTCTCTGTATTTTGGTAAATGGTTCACCCCAAACTGTGGCAAATCCTTGCTTCTGTCTTTGTTTGCCAGTATGGAAGGTCAAGTGTACTTCTGTCTACCCACGACAGCAGATTAACACCTTGATTACAAGAAAGGTAGCTTGAAGCATAGGTTATTTTTAACTGGTCTATTCCTTTGGCAGCAATTGTGTTTAGATTATTGCACTGCATTTACTGGCAACAGACAATTATAAGAAATTTGTTCTTTTAAACCCCTATTTTGGCTACACTGCTGAAAAAGGGACATTATGAACAGCAAGACAGTATACGAATATTTGGCTAATATTTTAATTATCACAGTTGCTCATGAAGACAGTAAAATAGTATCTTATGTGATGTTTCTTGTCAAGGTGACGCACAAGACAAACAGGAAGATAACAAGGTAGGGAGTGGAATGGAAAGAGGTATTAGCATTACTGTACCACTCCAACACACAAAGACCTCTTCAATTCATGCAAACTACTTAATTGATTAAAGGAGGATTGAGCAGAGGAAATGTGATTGCAAGAGCCTGACTGTACCCCTCAATTAACCCTGGAATACAACCAAGAGATCTCCTTTAGGCTGAGGAAAGTCTGAGAAAAGCTGAGAGAGTTTGGGTTGTTCAGCCTGAAGAAGAGAAGGCTCCAAGGAGACATTATTGCAAACTTTCAGTGCTTAAAGGGGGCTTATAAGAAAGACCGGGACAGACATTTTAGCAGGGCCTGTTAAAACAGGTAGAAGTCTTACACTGTAATGAGAATCTCTTACGGAAAACCTTGTCTAGTAAAATCCAATAGATGTGTCACTCTTCAGCTCAGCTGA
Organism: Nestor notabilis; assembly: GCF_000696875.1. Taxonomy (NCBI): domain Eukaryota; kingdom Metazoa; phylum Chordata; class Aves; order Psittaciformes; family Psittacidae; genus Nestor; species Nestor notabilis. The sequence continues at coordinate 50,828 of NW_009916887.1, read as the reverse complement.
CAGGCTTGCTTGAAACCTCTCTCTTCCCCTCCCTGTCCCCCAGTCCCAAAAGATCTGGAGAAGGGAACTTACTCTAGGAGAGCTTGGTTTGATAAGCGACTGTTCCTCAATCTGTCCCTCAGATTTGGTAAGAAAGTCAGATGATGCCAAGCAGGACTCTGCTGTTGTAGAGCCCACCTCAGACTGCCATTAGTATTTACTAGCCCCTTACTGAGATCTGAAATACCGTAATTGTCACTAAGCTGGGAGCAGAAGGCAGCCACCATACCACTGACACAATACTGCAAAAAGGATCTTGCATGACAATTGCCTTAGAAGGTGTACTCTATCATTAAAAACCAGGAAGTAACAGAAGACCAAGTTCAGGAAGGTAGAATTTCAGTATGTCCTTAATCTTGAATCCCAGAGACAAGATTTAAGCAAGATATAAATGCTTGCTTAAATTTACACACACACTAAACCACTATTGGTATAGGAATGGATTTTAGCGTGTACTTACATACTGCTCTCTCTCCAAGTTTGAATGTTAGGCTGTCTTTGCAGCTGAGACCTGGCATCTTATGCCCAAAGGAAGAAGGCTTGGCATTATCTTTGGTTTTAATACAGCTCCTGTCTCATGCTGGTGTTTCAGAATCAAAGCCCTGTACTTAAACTACTGCTTAACATATCTCTCATTTCTTTCTTTCCACAGTATGTGGCATTTGCCTCCCTCTTCTTCATTCTGGTCTCCATAACCACCTTCTGCCTCGAGACCCATGAGAGATTTAACCCCATTGTGAACAAGACAGAAACTGAATTCATCGGGAATGACACCCAGGTGCGGCACTACAGGGAAGCAGAAACTGAAGCCTTTCTCACCTACATTGAAGGTGTCTGTGTGGTCTGGTTTACATTTGAGTTCTTGATGAGAGTCACTTTTTGCCCAAACAAGGTGGAATTTATCAAAAACTCTTTGAACATCATTGACTTTGTGGCCATACTGCCTTTCTATCTAGAGGTTGGACTCAGTGGCCTGTCTTCCAAAGCTGCTAAGGATGTCCTGGGCTTCCTCCGCGTAGTCCGTTTCGTGCGAATCCTACGAATTTTCAAGCTGACCCGCCACTTCGTTGGGTTGAGGGTCTTGGGACACACCCTCCGTGCCAGCACAAATGAATTCTTGCTGCTCATCATATTTTTGGCATTGGGCGTCTTAATCTTTGCCACGATGATCTATTATGCCGAGAGAATAGGTGCTAAACCAAATGACCCTAGTGCCAGTGAACACACACACTTTAAAAATATCCCCATCGGCTTTTGGTGGGCTGTTGTCACCATGACGACCCTGGGCTACGGAGACATGTATCCTCAGACTTGGTCAGGCATGCTGGTGGGGGCCCTCTGTGCTCTTGCTGGTGTGCTGACCATTGCCATGCCTGTCCCTGTCATTGTGAACAATTTCGGAATGTATTACTCCTTAGCTATGGCTAAGCAGAAGCTACCAAAGAAAAAAAAGAAGCATATCCCGAGGCCACCCCAGCTGGGATCCCCCAATTATTGTAAATCTGTCGTAAACTCTCCACACCACAGTACTCAGAGCGACACTTGCCCACTGGCCCAAGAAGAAATTTTAGAAATTAACAGAGCAGGTAGGAAACCTCTTAGAGGAATGTCCATCTGACCGTTAACCTCCATCCCGCGTAGTGATTTAAGATTCAGCCAGACTGCTTTCTTAGAGCAATGGGTAGCACATTTATCCATTCTAGTCCCACCATCACACAGTGAATAATATGTGTGAAGTCTAGGTTGCAGGGACAAATGGTACAGTGGAGGCTGATCAGCAAAACTAAGGATGAGAGCACGCTCTAGGAGCCCAAACTTTGGTCCTGGTTAAGGGCATACAAGTCTCAAGATATTTTGAAAAGCTTCTAGTGGAAGAATTTTGAGAGTTCTACAGCTGTGTTGCTGGACTGTGTAATGCATCTCAGAGGCTCCTGAGAGCTGAATGCTTAATAGAGCAGAGTAGGAGCCAAGTTCTCAGCAATTAGAGTTTTCTGACAAAACAGGGCTGGAATTCGAAACAGCCTGATGCTTTCTCATTTGTTCCCATTTGGGACCTTTCAGCTGTTTTAAATGGCAGATATTGTACATCTCATTACAGAAACTAGGTGCCTAGTAAGTTGAAGGGACAACCATACCATCATGCATATTCATGAGACAATCCCGTCTCTTTCTGATGATTAACCGCAAAGTAGAACAACAGCTCAAATTCTTGACACTAATGCAAAATGACTCACTCGGAGACAAGACTAGATGTAAGGATGTTTATTCCATGGCATGCAAATCAATCTATTCTATAATATTCCACTAGAATTTAGCATTTTGAACTACAAAGAGCTTTGAACCACATTTTCTAAAACATGCTCCTTTTGCAAGTGTAGGTTGGTGAGTTACAGCTCCTTCAACCTTCTAGCAGCAAAGGCCAACTGGGAAAGGTCTGACTGGCCATTACCAGCCAGTTTGGCCTAAACAGTGAGCGCCTCATAACATGGTATACTTGGTTTTAATTACACTGATTTGTGTTAGCAATAGGTGAAACCAGAGCAAAATTAAACATACTAATTCTGCTGGGAGGGGGGCAGGGAAATGGAAAAAATACTAGTCACCATGGAATATATTATAATATCCCATGGCTAGTGGTTAATTATGGGAATATCTCAGTTTTATGAGAATCCTCCTATAGCACATGAAATTACGGGGCTCCAATTTGATTATTTAAACCCCATAATCTACCTCTACCCATGGAATACCACTATTTATTCTATGGAGTAATTTAAAGTAGATGACCATATTGAAAACAAAGCCCACTTAATTTCTGGCAGATGTTCTAGTCAAGTTGCATAGCAGATATTCTTCATCTTATTCAGAATATCCCCCTCTGCCGTATAAGATAGAACAGATCACCAGTCAAGTGATTTTAATTGACATCTAGTCAAAAAGACATGTTTTGAAAGAGCTAGCATATACCTATGATGGTCTTGTGTATCATTTTTTTACTTTGAAAAAAGTTCTAATTTGTTAACTCATTGTGAGTGAGGTATTCTCTCGTCATCTCATAGCCATGCATGTTAATGTCATTGTGAGATGCACAAAGAAAGTGAGACTTTCCTTTGTGTGTGACTTCGCCAATGCCAATGCTAATTACGGAGGGGAAGAGCTGGTGGGAACCTTTCTCTTCTATTCTTTTTTCTCTTCTTATTTCTTTTCCCTTTTGTGCAACTATGTAAAATCCATTCAGAAGGTAAATAGCTTGCTTTTTTTTTTTTTTTGTTGTTGTTGTTAAAGGCTATTCCATTGCAACAGGCCAATCACAGTTCATACGTGAGAATAGACTGTCTCTTTCCTATTGTATCTTTGGCGCATAAGCGTATGGTTTTACCATCCATTCCCCTCAGGTTGCAAATGCTTATCACAACTCATGTCCAAGCAGCAAACGTTCTCATAAGCAGATGTCGTTGTGGCATCCATCACGTGTCAAGAGGGAAAGA
>NW_009916887.1:39308-47292 GCF_000696875.1 Nestor notabilis | reverse complement strand
GGAAAGAGGGCACAAACAATATTGTGTGTCTCCTACTGCAAGCAATATGCCAACTACCCAACTGTAATGTGCAAGAGATGCCAGAATCTTGAGTACTTTAGCAGTCAGCTACAGAGTGACTTTCTTCTCAGAAACCCCTTGCTTTACGAAGTTCCTTCCATTACCCACCCTGGTCCTCTCTGGGAACCAGAGGACTAAGAACTCTACGAGTTCAGTGCAATTCCACACTGGTATCCTGAGAATACGTGTAATTTTGGTTCAATGTGGAACTGTTTTGCCACCACTAGTGCTCTAAAATCAGCTGTTACTGCAATATCCATGAAGTATTGATAGTAACAGCAACTTATCTATTTCTGCAATAATTAAGAGAGACTATTTTTATATAAGTATACAAGCATATATATATATTTTAAGAAGTAACAAAGCACACTTACACTTCAGTTAACAAAATGGACTTGGTAACATTGTTGCTGGAGTTCTGTTTCTGATAATCATTATGCACCACTAGCAGCAAAAAATAGTGCCTGTATCTCTTTGCTTCCTAATAAGGAAAGATCTATATGTGTGCAAAGTAAAAGTAAAAAATAATAAGTCAGATCATACCAAACTGTAAAACCAAGATCTGCACTGCCTTGGATGTTGAGGTTTACTTATCTAATATGAAGAATTGATAGGCACTGACTTGTTCCTGAAATTATAATCTGCACATTATATGAAAACAGACTTGCAAGTAGTGAGTGTTTCCCATACTGTAAAATATCTGGATCGGTTAACAGCACCTAACTGTAAACATCCAGTTAACACTGTACTAGGAACATAGAATGGGTACCTAATGTTTCTAAAAAAATGCCTGTGTCTTCCAAGATACTTCTTGTAAATTTTAACTGTAAAGCTTCAGTGTGACAGCATCTAGGTGATACAAGATCATATGATGTATATTTAATACATTATTCAAAAAAAAAGCCTGCTTAGCTGCTCAAGGTGTAAAGGACATCACATGAAGTTATTAATTCCATATATCATGTGTGATAGAACGATTCAACACTTCATAAAACAGTTATGATTGTGAAATAGTTTCACATATGACTATCTCCCTACAGCCCTCTCATGCACCAAGTCAGCAGGTCACAGCTGTTCTTGGTCCATACACACAGGGCCAGGTGGTCTCTACAGAGAGCTCTGAACAGCCACAGCTCAGTGCCTCCTCCCAGGCTAAGGAGCATTTTCCTGGCACAGACGTGCAAACAGCAGAACTTCGCCCACAGGCTGCACAGCTGCTGCCAACGATGCTATTATGGTCATTTGCAGGCAAAGCAAAGGCAGTTTGAATTTAAATTCTGGGAGGTTTGAATTAAATTTTTAAATTGTCCCCAACATTCTCAGCAGCTCAGTCCTGGGCTAATCTACACCTGGCAGGAGGGTATCTTTAAATAACAGTACTTGATTTTAATTTGATATAAAGAATGTCAGAATTTAACCCTACCACGCCTCCCCTTTCTGCAGCAACCCTTTCTGCTCTCCATCCCATCTGATCCCCTCAATGGGTAGCTGGGAAAGCTGCAGAAGGGGAGGAAAGGCACTTCAGAGTAGAGTATGGAAGAGCTGCTGCTGGCAGGCCTTCACCAGCAGCATTAAGAAAGTAGAGACTTTTCTATACAAAAAGTCGTCTTTGTCATAGTTTCTGATGCCTGTAAATTCTCAAGATACTGCTTAGATAGTGCCTGGAGGAACAGGGCTTGATACAAAGGAACAGATCCTGCCTGACCAATTTGACTAAAACTCCTTGACCCAAGGGTATCTCAGACTATGGATGACAAAGTGTCCCCTCACTTAAAATATACACACCATGTTGTAACAGTGTTGTTTGCAGGCCCCATTCAAGATCAGGGCTTCATTTTGCCATCTTGACTGTGTGATAACTACTATATTGCAATCGAATATCTGCCAGGCTAAGTAGACAGCAAAGAGAAAATGGAAGTAATCTCCAGCATTTTCATTTGATAGGGGGCTTAATTTAATTGAGCAAAATCACTTGAAAGATCTGTAGCAAAGCCATTAGTTCATCATAACTAAATAAACATCAGTCAACCACAGTCTGCTGGGCTGCAGTGTGTTTTTACCTACAGGCTTCTGAGTATTTCAAATGGTCAGTATTGTAACAGAAGCGAAATAGGAAAAAAGGCAAAGCAAAACTTGCTTCAAATAGAAGCAAACCAGAAAAAGCCAGTTTCAACACTTAAACTCAGCTGATTTCTGTCCCAAACCACACACTGTCCTACAGGTATAAGTCACTTATCTCAGTGCACATAGTAAAATACTTTAAGGTACAATTTATAAGAAAATTATCATTTATAAGAAAACTTCAAAACATGCAAAACAAATCTTGAAAGCTCTCAGTTTTGTTTTGAAAGTGTTACTCAGCGCTTCAGTCCCTCTCTGTGTGCTTACCTTAAGGAGAGGTTGACTGCATGGTTACATCTTAAAGTTGCCATAGGATGAGGTGGTGAATGTCATTTTCCAACACTGTGAAAGAAATTTAGAATATGATTGGAATTTGTAACTTCATTTGATGTCTACAGTACTGCCTGGTGCCACAGAGCAATGGTCTTAAGAATGGATCCATGTATTGTAAGCACAGTTGATGGGTTAATTTGGGTTTATTCAGAGATCTACCCCAACCTTCTATTGTTTTTGTGTATCTATTTACAAGACCAACACACACAGTGTTTATGTTGACTTTAATATGGCCAAGAAAAGAATTCCTCACCTCTCTGATCCTCTCTGCATGCAGGTTCACTTAAGTTAAACTCCAAGGATATTTTATCTCATACAAATGTATTGTGCACCCTTTTTCACAGTGTATTGATGTCAAAATTCTCTGTTTATTGCATAGCTGTAAAATATGGAAGAAATATAACTAGAATTCAGGCACCTAAGAGGAGAGGGAATATACCTGTCATTACTAATACAGTCTTTAGCTTCAGAAAAACTTCTGTGGTTGTTTTACTTACCTCCTCAAATTACTGTTTTCCATAACCCACTCCTTCACTATCCCTATGTCTGAAATAGTTCAAGCAATCCAAGTCTATCACTGACAGGGAAACTACATAGTTATAGTGACTTGTGTTCCCATGGTCAAATTAACGGGCATAAGGTGTGACATTAGGGACCTATTATTTCAATGCAATTTCCTGAGAGAGCTGATCTCCTTTCAGACAAATAATGTGAAATTACCCATTTTGGTTTTATCAGTCATGCTTTCTGAAGGAGCTGCTCTGTTCTCAGGGTTTCATCTTTCGTCCCTTCTGTCACCATAACCTAAATAACCTGTACTCCTTGTGCAACACACTGGTTCTAACGTCAGAAGTGTGCTGAGCACTGTAATTCTAGTGCCAAAGCTCAGTGGGAGCAGGGGGCTCTTGGCAGTTCTTGTCACAAGCCCATTATGCTGCCTAACATTTCACTGTGGTGCGTGAACTTCAGTGGCTTTTATGGATAGCAAAGCATTGTAAAAGCCCTAAGTATTTAGTCACTGTGGTGGTCCTTCAATCCACAGGGAAGCAAATTCTCTGATCAAATGCCTTTGAACATTTAAAAAAAAAATAATCTCAGATATCTGTTTTTAGTGTCATAAAACCTTTGGCCCTCTCTGTAAGATGGACAGTAGATAGCAATGTAAGTGCCAAGAGTTTAGGTTTATTTCAGCTGAAAAGACTTTGAAGTTTAAATGTGTTGGACATAAATACTAAAAAGGCAGTGGAAAAAGTAACAGGATGTTTTTTTTTTCCTGCCTATACTTAGCCTTCCTAGCCTTTAAATTCCCAAAATTCATCACTCCAAAATAGCAAATGAGGTAATGATTGCATCTTATGTCACTGAAGATGGAGTCTTATGGATTTAACAGAAATTTTAACAGCTCAGAATAAAAGGAATATTGCTTAGTTCTTCTCATCTAACTAAAGATGCATTTGCCTAAGGTCCCCTTATATTGGAAGAAGTATCAGGCAGCCTCAGAGAGTAATTCACTCATTTTGATATGAATTGCCCTCTAGAGGTGGCTTTCTCCATAAGTGATCTCAGGTGACTGCACCTCTAACTTAAGATCCTTGGTTAAGTGCCTACAGTTAGGTGGAAGCAATTTGGATCTATTTCTTTCCTTCTGTCCCATGTGGCATTTCTGCAGTCTTATAGCTGTGGATCACACACAAAGCAGAATTTATAATTAATATAATGTAATACTTCATTGTACAATTATTCATCTGTCATTTCCTGTAGAGATACAACTGGTGGGTGTCACTTGTACTACAGTGCTTGTTTACTTTAGAATTTGATTAAAAAATAGCATCCTCTATACCAAGTCATTTGATAACAAAAAGGAGGAGCTATGAATGCAAGCACAGTGCTTTGGGTTTCCCACTTCTCTCTGGCACCATGTGAGACATTAAAAAAAAATAGTGAAAAAAGGAAATCTCCCCACACAGCCTCCTGTGGCCTGGCCACAGCCAGGGATGAGTGTGCGTAGGGGCAGGACTGCACTAAGCTGAAAAACAAACGTAGAGCTAAATAATAAATCTTAGGACTTTTCACGCCTTAATAACTTAATGAGTACAGGGTACTTTTAGTAATGGGAAAACACAGATACAACCACACCAGCCAAAGAAGGCCAACCTGTGCCAATCCTCCAGCACAAACAGATGTTAATATGGTAAATCCTCTTTCTCACACACATGCCTGTCACTGCAGCTCCCATGCCATCCAGTGCAGAATTCATTCCTGGGATACAAAGGAGGTACTCTTGGCATCTCTCCCTTCTGCTGGCCTGATTAGACTGGTGTTTGCAGGACAGATACAACAAAAGGCACCTCCGTGCAAGAAGTACATCTCTACTGCAGTACAGCTAGACAGATGGGATTACTTACCCATTACTACAAAAGGCCAGGGACAAAATGGTCTAGAGTGTGAGGTCCCAGTTCTGTGCCCAGTCTACTTGCTTATATCCCTCTTAATCTGTACTTGCCGGAAATTTTCTCCAAGCCTTTTGGTTACTTGCTTGTCTGTTTATAAGCACAAAGCAGCAATAACAAGCAATTTACCATTCTTGCTGTCATTGTTCTTTGTATTCATCCATGCTCCATGTTTCAGACACCTTACATACTGTACAGATCATCATACTGTATTCCTTAGTCAGAGCGGTAATATAAGACTCTAGCATGACTCACCTGACTGCATTCTCCTGCAATCTCTACCTGACCTGCCAACAACCCACTGCACTCTACAGAATATGGTGTTAGTAAGTCTCTTGGGAGTCCAGGATGGGTATAAGTGAAACCCCAGAAGTGTCAGGATAAAACTAGGAAGGCTCTTCTGGAGCTTTTTGCAATGCAGCACTTCCAGGAGCAGCGGTTCTCAGCAGTGCATTAAGCACATATCCAACAATGCCTGTAATAGCAAGATCTACTGGATCTACTTAACTAGAGCTCCTGTATTCCCTCTAGTAGTACCAACAGGTAGGCAACCAACATACTGTCACCTCACTTCAAGAGGTAGTACCTCTTAAAGGTGATACTCTCTGGGAGTGACGTTACTATGTTGGCCAGTTAGTACTGGGAGAGGCGGTCACCACCGTCACTGGAGTGCCTTTTCTGGGGGACACGGCTTACTGGAGGAACCCAGGTCAACTTGGTGGTGAGTAGTTGAAGAGGTAGGTTGGGTTGGAAGGATTCTTCGGATTCATGTAGCATACTAAATTCTGCTCTCGTGCCAGTGTAAAGTCCATCAGTGTGGTATCTACTCAGAAGAGCTTCACAGCAACTTGCAAAATATGCAGTAATATAAAAAACAGGAAACTTCAATAAAGATACCTAGAACTAATAAAGATTTTTACTGTAATGGCCTTAGAATATTGGGGTAACTAAAATTGACTTGTAATATAGGAATCTTAATTCTTTTACATGTTCTTCACATTTTCTCTCTTTTTTTCTCTTCCTCTCTTTCACTCTGTTTGTTAACATTTACTTGTTATTACTGTATGTTGCTTGCAACTTGTGTATGTTACAGACTGTTACATTTTATTCTGTGAAGTTTTTCTCCAATTCCCATCAACCTGAGCTCCATGTTGGGCAGCCGAGGAGATTACAATACAGTTCTTTAATGCAAAAGAACAAGGAATGTCACAGACTATAGGTAACTCCACTGAGATTGTGACACAAAACCTGATGCGAGGTATTAATGCAAAGAGTAAGTACTTGGTATGACGACAGAACTACTTAGTTAAATTACTTTTTTCTTTTTCCAGATAGTCTGCATGGGAAAAATTAATTTTCATTACTCTCCAGCAGAAAAAATTCCCAAGCCTACAATTTAGAATTTTTTTCACTGCCATTTTGAAAACCAGCGATGCCTGTGCTGACGCATCATTACTCATATTCAAAGGTTTAAACTCATATTTTCTATGCTGTTCTTCTCTATGCTATACTTCCTTCCATACTCTCCAAGCTGTAATTTCATCATTTCATCATTTGTCTGTGGTTTAATATATCTTCTACATAATTCTTTTTCTATTTTAATATAGTTATATCCCTTTCACTCTAAGGACCATATTTAACAACAACAAAAATGAGTCCCTACCCATGGGATCCATGTTTCTTAACCCTGCATGAGGCTCTGGAACCCATAAAAACTGGTTTCTGTAACTGAAGATGGTCTGGCACAGAAGCATAATTATTATTTAGCTGAATCAGGTCCTAGGCAAAGTATTTTGTCTACAATACTCCCCAATCACCCCCAAACACTTCTTAGATAGAACAACAAAAAATAGCTGACAGACATTTCTGATATTTTTTGAGAGGGACAGAATGAAGTTCATTGCTCCTAATCTTATTCTTGTCAGTAAATTCTATGTTAACTCAGAAATCACTATAGCCAGGTATCAACTCAAGAAAAGAGCATTTTTCTCAGTGTGAAGTTCCTTTACTTCCTGATTCACCATTATGCTCTGACTCTCCTGTAATCAGTGAAGAAGCACAGCAGAGTTTAGATGGAGTCCAATATTCCACTTATGGAATTTATAAGTGGGCAATGAATATTAATGGACAGTAAATATTATCCAGGCAACTAAAACAGAAACAACTTGCTAACAGAAGCTAAATTTGAATTAAAGAGACTCAAGAGAGTAGGGAATTGAACTGTAAATAATTCCTTTCCATGCAACATCTCCAAGAGTAATCACAGATTACAGAACCATTTAGGTTGTAAAAGACCTTTAAGATCATCAAGTCCAAATGTTAACCTAGCACTGCCAGTCCATCACTAAACCATACCCCTAAGCACCACATCTACATGGCTTTTAAATACCTCCAGCAGTGGTGACTCAGCCACTTCCCTGGGCAGCCTGTTCCTGCGCTTGACAACCCTTTTGGTGATGATATTTTTTCCTAATACCCAATCTAAACCTCCCCTGGCACAACATGAGGATGTTTCCTCTTGTCCAGTTGCTTGTTACTTGGGAAAAAGAGACCAACACCCACCTCACTACAACCTCCTTTAAGGTGATTGTAAAGAGCAGTAAGGTCTCCCCTCAGCCTCCTTTTCTCCAGGTTTCAGCCGTTGCTCGTAAGACTGGTGCTTTAAACCCTTCACCAGCTTTGTTGCCCTTCTCTGTACATGCTCCAGCATCTCAGTGTCTTTCTTGTCGCAAGGGGACCAAAACTGAACACAATATTCAAGGTGCATCCTCACCAGTGCCAAGAATAGGGGGATGATCCCTTCCCTGGCCCTGCTGGCTATGCTATTTCTGATACAAGCCAGGATACTCTTGGCCTTCTTGGCCACCTGGACACAAGCTGGCTCATGTTCAGCTGACTATAACTTGATACCCCCAAGTCCTTTTCTGCCGTACAGCTTTCCAACCATTCTTTCCCAAGCCTGCAGCACTGCGACCCAAGTTGTGGTGTTGTGACCCAAGTGCAGGACCCAGAACTGAGAA
>NW_009916887.1:26808-39282 GCF_000696875.1 Nestor notabilis | reverse complement strand
TCATCCTTGGCGCATCAATCCAGCCTGCCCAGATTCCTCTGTAGAGCCCTCAAACAGATCAACTCTCTGAACCAGGTTAATGTTGTCTGCAAACTTACTGAGGATGCACTTGATGCCCTCATCCAGATCATTGATAAAGATATTAAACAAAACTGGCACCAGTCCTGAGCCCTGGGGAACACCACCTGTGACTGGCCACCAACTGGATTTAACTCCACTACCACTCTTGGGGCTTGGCCATCCAGACAGTTCTTTACTCAGTGAACAGTATGCCCGTCCAAGCCATGAGTAGCCAGTTTCTCCAGGAAAGTGCTGTCAGAGACAGTATCAAATGCTTTACTGAAGTCCAAATAGACAACGTCCAAAGCCTGTCCCTCATCAACCAGGCAGATCACCTTATCATAGAGGGAGACCAGATTGGTCAAGCAGGACCTGCCCTCCATGAACCCATGCTGACTGGGTCTGATCACCTGGTTGTCCTGTTCATGCTTTGTGATGACACTCAAGATCTGCTCCATAACCTTCCCTGGCACTGAGGTCAGGCTGACAGGCCTGTAGTTACCTGGATCCTCCTTCTGGCCCTTCCTGTAGATGGTGTCACTTCCAGTTGACTGGGACCTCCCCAGTTAGCCAGAACTCCTGATTCATGATGGAAAGTGGCTCAGTGAGCACTTCTGCCAGGTCCCTCAGTACCCTTGGGTGGATCCCACCCAGCCCCACAGACTTTTGTGTGTCTAAGTGGTGTAGCAGGTCACTAACCATTTCCCCTTGGATTATGGGGGCTTCATTCTGCACCCTGTCTCCATCTAGCTCAGGGGGCTAAGACCTGAGAACAACTGGCCTTACTATTAAATACTGAGGCAAAGAAGTCATTAATTACCTCAGCCTTTTCCTCAGCCTTTGTCACTATGTTTCCCCTATATCCAGTGAAGGATAGAGTTTCTCCTTAGCCCTCCTTATGTTGATAATGCATTTATAGAAACATTTTTAACTGTGTTTTACAGCAGTAGCCAGATGAAGTTCTAATTTGGCTTTGGCCCTTCTCATCTTCCCCCTACATAACCTCACAACATCCTTGTAGTCCTCCTGAGCTGCTTACCCCTTTTTCCAGAGGTCATAAACTCTCCTTTTTTTCCTGAGTTCCAGCCAAAGCTCACTGTTCAGCCATGCCACATCTTTGCCACTAGCTCATCTTTTGGCACATGGGGATGGCCTGCTCTTGCACCTTTAAAATGTCCCTCTTGAAGAATATCCAGCCTTCCTGGACTCCTCTGCCCTTCAGGACTGCCTCCCAAGAGACTCTGTCAACCAAGCTCCTAAAAAGGCCAAACTCTGCCCTCCAAGGCAGTCCAAGGTAGCAGTTCTGCTGACCCCCCTTCTTACTTCTCCAAGAATCAAAACCTCTGTAATTTTGTGATCGCTATGCTCAAGATGGCCTCCAACCATCACATCATCCACAAGTCATTCTCTCCTCACAAACAGGTCCAGTGGGGCACCTTCCCTAGTTGGCTCACTAGGGAAATAAAATCTAGGGATATAAAATCAATGGGTATTTTCAGATGCTGAGCAGCTCTTAATCCCTCCACAAATCAGAGTAAATGTCTCTGAATATTTGGATTCATACTCTTACCTTCATAATAATTTGCTTAGCACAAGAAGTATCAGGCAAAAGTGATGCTGCAAAAATATTATGCAAAAAGGAATGTAAAATCTTTGCATCTTCTCTAGAACACAGCTAGAAAATTCTGTCCTCCAGCAGCAATTACAGCAGCCTCACAGTTGCTCTGCTTCCCACTTCCAGCTAATAGGCTTGTGGCTTATTAAAGCTAGAGCAAAGCAGTTGTCTATTCTCACCTTGGCCATGCCACTTCTCTTCCTGTACCATTCTGACACTACCCTAAGAGCCAGGGAAAACCATCATACCAAGATAGTTCCCTGTGTGTTGCCAGCACAGTATGACACAACTAACGTCTGCAATGTTAACAACCCTTTTACATCATCAGAAAAGTGTGAGAGGACTGAAAACCAGAAGAGTTATTATCTCACTCAATGGACAATGTACCATTACTTTCTTCAGGGATCCAACTGGATTAAAGGTCTCTGCTGTGAGGGACCTCATGGAGATCCTTCTTCATGAGATACTTCAGGCAACTACTGTGCATGTTAGGGTTAGCAACAAGGGTTTAAAATGAACAAATGACAATGACCTTTAAGCTCTGAATTAGAACCAAAGGACACTATCAATTGGTTGGTCAGGAGTGACTATCCATAGACCGTAACAATGATAACCAGAAACAAGGGCTGTAAAAGAACAGTTGAGATCCAGACAAACTGCAGATTGATTTGTAGGTGTACATGGGGTTGGTGGTGTGGAATGTAACTTTAGTCAGACAAGGTCTCCCCCGTAGAAATCTTCATCTCTCGAGCAACTTGCTTTCTCAGTCCTGTCCCTATTTTAACCTCAGCTGCTATTACTTCCTTCCTGCTTGTTAACCCCTTCCCTTGTAACAGGACTGCAGAACCCTGAAGTCAGCCAAGTCTTTGTGGAATGGCAAATGGCTATTCAAGCTGTAGGTACTCAAGCAAAGTCCTTGTCTCTTTTAATTCCTAAACAGTCTGTGTTCTTCTGGAAGAGACTGCCAGTGACCACTGAGAGATCTAATGTGTGCAAAGGAAAAAGCACTATGTCTCTTTAATCACTGTGCTTCTGATCTGGGGCTGAGAAGATCCCATCTTCTTCAGCACAATGTCAAAGAAAATGGCATGGTTTATGTAGCCAGATACTGACTCACAGGTCATGTGATAAGTATGATAAATATGCATGGAACCATGCTATGAATTGTGGAATTTCTCTCAGCCCTGTTTCAGTCAAAGTGGTTACAACCTACAGAAGTTCCTATAAAGACTGGAAAATTCATTGGATTTCCAATCCTGTAAGGACTGAAAATGGTACACCCTGAGAGTGCCTTTCAACTCATCCAGTCTTTGGATTGACCCCTTCATAGCTCTATAGACACACAGGAGACAAGGTGGGAGTGGTGGGCAGCTACAATCCCAAGAGGAAGCAGTGTGAGTTGGGACCATCCCTGGCCCACACACGATTTCTGAAAACATCTGAGTAAGAAGGGTAGACCAGGAACTTGTTTCTGGGCAGCTGTTGGAAAATGGCAGTGTTTGCTTAAAGGAAGAGGACTGGGGTGCCTTTCCCAGTGTAGGAACAACTTCCATACAAGTGCCAATTTCCAAGCACAGATTACGGTCAATGAAAATATCATACAATTATGTGCAGTGACACTCTGAACATAAGATGCAGTTCAAATAGGTGGAAAGGCAGTGTCAGATTCTAGCTTATAGTCAAAACCAGCAGCACTAGTAAAGTCACTACCACAGTGTGTAATCATTTGCTAGGACAAAAGAGATGAAACAAGCAGCAAGTACATAGGTAGTCTCTTCTGTGCTTCTCCACAATAAGCAGAGTATACTAATTCAAAATCCAGCAGTTCTCCTAAATTGGTTTGGTTTTTTGTTTGGGGTTGTTTTTTTCTTTGCAGAAACCATCCCCTCATTTTGAAATTTAGTCATTGCTTTGGAAAGCCCAGGGCATTTTAATAGCACTTTTCTGCAAATGGAGATAGATGAGACAGGAAAAAAGAAAGTGGGAGCCACACAAATGTGATAGTTGTGAAACAAACTACTCACCTGGGAGATCTGCTGAATACTTTCTTCTGCCTCTCAGCCATATCTCTGCAGAAGAATGTTTAAAGCTGGTGCAGTTAACTAGGTATTCACAGATAGGACAATTATGTAGATAAGGTGCCCAAGCTGGGAGTCAGAAGATTTTGTGGTAAATAACTTTTTATACAGCAGTGGGCAAGTCACTTCACTGCATGGTAGTTTTACCCATCTGTAAAACAGAGATGAAAACATTGACTTTTCTTCATGAAACAGAACCTAAAGAACAAAAAATGCTGCACAAGCCTAATTCAGATTCTTCTAGCAGGGATGGACTCACATCAATTCAGTAGGCCACAATCAAGCCTAAGAAGTTCTAAGCACCTAGAAGTAGTCATCTACTCAGCAGACAGTGATGGTTTCAATAGTTTGCTTTTTCTGAAGTTGTTTCAAACACAAAGTCAATCTTGGAAAAACATACAAATAGAAACTTGAGAAATCAACCTAAAATAACATCATTTCATTCCATCTTTATACCTCATTCCTAAAATTGTTCAGCATGTAGATCTGCTAATGTAAACAATGGGAACTTCAAACTGTGGGCTGATGACATCAGTGATGTTTCTTTATACCCATAAAAACTAATCACATAGTAAATAAAATTGATGAGTCCTACCCTCAGAGAATTAGGTGCTGCACACAGTGGTTTGGAATACAGCTACTCTCCTTAACATTTACTTATATACACCAGCAATAGATACAGTCTTCTGTGCTGGTAATTTCTCTGCTTCCTAAATATTTAGCAAAATTGTTATTGTGGACTAAGGGACATCAGTAGAACAGTTCAGTAATTTGTCCACATCTCCAGCTACCCTGTTCTCTTCCTACTGAATAGAAATAACAAGGTTGTGGGTTTTCAACAAGAAAACAGAGAAATATTCACAGAAATATTTCTCAAGAGAGAAAAATTCATCAGTGCTATGGGACACTGAGGAGGCTGCAAATGCACATTCAAGCTCAAGTTGCAATTTAGGAAAATAATTCCAAGAAAGTAAATTTTCTTGTCATTCAAGCACAACAGAGCCTGTAAGCTGTTTCCAATGGCTGTTACCGGTGAGCAGTCAGACCCACAACCACTCTGCTCAGAGATGTTTTGAGCTCCAGAAATGGACCAGTCCCCCCCTCCCCCAATCACTAACAGTTTAGTTTGCAAATGCAGGCTCAGGTCTAGCAGTGGGAGTCTCAGTGATGTCAACGCAGAGCTTTGCTGACACAGCTGCCTCCCTCATTTCAGGATTAGAGCCACCAGCTTGTATCAGTAGAGGCTTATGAAGAAGCCCAGTTCTTTGCTCACCCTCATGAGGACAGCAGCTCTCCCCAAATACAATTAAATGATTTTTAAACCAGCAGCTAAGTACCTGCAATGGCACGGTTACTATGGCAGCCATGCCAGGTTTTTTGTGCAAAGAGAGATATTAAATAGCAGTGAGCATTATGAGCAGAAAGTAACAGCAAGTCAGTGCAACCTTAAAACTTTAGAATCCTACTGAAATGAATGTCTACAAGTATTAAAACACAGCTATAGCTTTTGTCATTTTTAAAAATGCATTGAGAGACCTAATTATTTCATTGTTCACAAAACAAAACATTAATACCACTCTCTTTGGGGAAATAATTGGCTACTTCTGTGTGGTGAAGTAAGGAGGCAGAGGTGAGATCTGCAGAAAAGACTGTTCATGTTGTGACAAACCAGTGGCATCTAAATAAAATAAAAGGCACAGATTGCAATTACTGGTGCATGGATAGATGCATAGTATGTGTCATATACATCTGCGTGTGTGCGTCTGTGTGCAAAGCAACGAATATAACTTGAAAAGGCTTTTGCCTACTACTCATCTATGTTGTCAGCCTGAAACCAGAGGATCAGAATTATATCTCCAAATCCTACCTGATGTATTCTTTTCTTTCCGGCTTGTTTTATTATTCAGCTTCAAAACCATTGAAAAAATACATTATAGTATTGTGTAGCATTCAGAACAAGCAAGTAAGTGAATCTGGAAGAGGCACTGAAATTAAGTCTATCTATCTGTTGAGTTTGTCTTTCCTTAAAGACTTGCAGGACCACCCACTGCCTTACAATGTCTAGGTAATAAGCATTGTGCAACCGAGGTGTAGGATGCTGCCAATACCACTCAGTTAACATATCTCAGCATTTGGGAAACTTCAGAAAGCATATTTTGACTGTTTCTTCCTCCCTTCAACCAAAATACTCATATTGAGCTGTGCCATATTTGGAGTATATTCTCAATACACTAATTTGCACTTAAAAGCCCTAAATAGTACACTAAATAGCACTTTAAATTGTTTCATAAATGTAAAACAAGTCACACAGAGAAAACATAGTATTCTCAGTCTATCCTCATGGGAATGTATGGAGCAAAATGGACAAATCTGGCCTCCTCTTTTCAGTATTTACAGCTGAGAGTAAATCTTACTCTCTCTATTTTCCAAATTCATGGCCTGCTGTAGTGTTTTCTGTATGTAGTGTCCTGTGCTGGCATTGCAAATACTGTATGCGTTTCAAAAGAGAACGTCAGAAAATTGATTGCTTTTTTAAAAAATCCACATTCTGCTGTTGTGTTTCCATACATAATGTACTCTGTGTGTCTAAAATGTGTACAGCCATTCTGCATGACTGATACCAGAAATGCTATAAAACAATCTGGGTAAATTTTGGGGAGGGGAAGAGCAGGAATTCTCCCCCCAGTGATACTGTACACAGGTATAAACCAGCACAAACAGAATATACTCAAATACTAAAACACAACTCACAGTCAGTCCACTGCCTCTCCAAAGCTCTGAGCGACAGTAGGCTTCATGACAAACAGGTCATACATACGCCATCTGATGTCATGCAAAAACATAATCTGATTTCTAACTGCAGTCTTCTGCTCACAGGACTAGGAACCAATGCACGCCCGTTTCTGAATCTGCCCCTCTATGTGGAAGTACAGGTGGCTGCTGTTACCCCTAACGTGATCACCTTTTGTTTCTCCTCCCACTTAACAGACTTTATTTCATTTTGGTGCAGTGCACATGAATGCAGTGTCTAGGACAGATGTGCTACCTTTTATAAGTGTTGCTGTAGAAGTCTTTAGCTGTAAACCCTTAATTTGCAGCTGGAACTCTAATAAACAGTACATAGTGTTTCAATAGCCTTCTGCTTATATGTTTGAAGATTCGAAACTGAATGGTGAGGTGGCCAAGGCGGCGCTGGCAAACGAAGACTGTCCCCACATAGACCAGGCTATTACGCCTGATGAGGGCCTGCCCTTTACCCGCTCTGGCACTCGGGAGAGATATGGACCCTGCTTCCTCTTATCAACCGGGGAATATCCCTGCCCGCCTGATGGAGGAATAAGAAAGGGTATGTAGCTGGGGTCCTGGAACCACATAGTTAGCAACCGTTTTAAATAAGAGAAAAGTCAGCTGTAGCTGTAGCACGCGATAGTGCGCTTGCTGTACAGATGCACGTTTGGGCTGGAAACCACCACCTGATGTCTGCATTTGGAGTTTCTAACCTATTTCTTTCAGAAAGAAAAGCCTGAGGAGCTGTAACTACCCCAATGCAGCTATGCTAGGCAGTCAAGTCTTCCACCCCAGCTGGTGCAGTTACTTTAGTGGAGGATGCTCTACAGTGTCCTTAAATTAGCCCATCCTCGAAGGAAGAGGCCAATTTACATTTCATAGCAATGAAGGTTTGCCATTTGGAAAGCTCACAGATCTTACCAGATTCTAAGGAGCACAGACTTGGAGGTGGCAGACGGAAAAGACAAAACACAAAAGCAAAACATCCTCAAGAAATAGGAAATTATTATTTGGCTACCTTAACAGAGCACTAAAACAAATTATTTGGATATCATAGCTGTTTAGCTCAACAGAGAAAGAGAAGCATACAAGAACATCTGTTAGCACAGGTGTCTTACAACTGGAAAATAATCCACGTAAAATCACTTTCCTTTCATAAATATATCATTACCAGTTAGTTTCTCAGGCTTCTGACAGCTACGGATCTCTCAGAAGTAACTGCATTTCAGTTTGCTAATGGTCAGAATAATCTATTTGGTAACAGAAGTCAAATCAAATAAGAAAATTTTCCTTCTTAAAATAGGCTGTTTTGTTCAAATAATTTAATGTGAGGGAACCATGCAACCAAAATCAGAGTTACATATATATGCATCAAAGTTGATAAGGAATGGGAAAATTGGAAACGAAATTTCTCTCTTTAAATCAGTGTTTATCGCTGGTGTACTGTATATAATATATGATATAGTCAATATTTAAAAACAGCAAAGATTGTATGATGTAACCATACACTGAGTATGGAGTACAAAATTCCCATGTGCCATTGTATGATGGGCAATAGTTATAGTAAATGCCTGTTATAGATAGTGTATGTATTTATAAGTTTTAAAGCTTATCATCAACAAAGATATAGTTGGACCACAAGACTTTCATATGAAAGTATATCCTCTAAATTTTACCTTTGTAGCAAAGCGTTTTACTTGATTCTGTATCGGATAAGCATTGGCCGCGTTCATTCAGCCTGGGCGAGTTCGGGTGGTTCCAGTGGATCAGGGGAACACTCCAAATGGCACATCCTTTGGGATGGGGAATGTATGGTTTTCACGATGCACTGCAACCGCCTCTTGTTACTGAATGAAACAGAGGCTGGTTGGCTAAAGAGTAATATATGTCAGCATATTGTTGGCCTGTTTGAAACACGTTGAGAGCATCTTAATTGTTGTTCCAACAGAAAATCATCCATAGTTCATGCAACTCTCTGTACACTTGCTGAGCTGTTTACGTGCATGTCTTAAAGAGAATGGAGGTGGGGGAGGGAGGGAGGGAAATCAAATGCATGCAATTTTGGTTTTGTTTTTTTCTTTTAAAGTGCTGTGAACAAAGGAGTAGTATCTCTATAGCAACACAATAAATTCTATGGACTGTGCTGCCTTTTCCCCCTCCTGCCCCCAAAGATACCAGAAACCTTAATTTTGCCTGAGGTCAAAATGCATGAAGTGGGAGAGGTATGCGCGAGTATATGACAGACACAGAAAATCTCTCCCACTGACTCTTTTTCTTTTTAGGGTACAACCATCTTGCTGCCTGTAGGATCAATTACGTAGCCTGACCATCCTTGAGAAACGCTGTTTTGGGAGGGGGTGAGGGGGGAGGGTATATATATATTTTTTTTCTTAAACTTGTTCTGTACTTCAATGGCCTTCTGAGTCATGTTGCAAGCGATACTACTCTCGGCATGTCCATGCATGCAGATGGTATTGAACTGGCTACAATGTTGACCTCATTCTTAGTCCATTCTGTCATTGATCCAATGCTGTACTTTGCATTTTTCTTTTAAATGAAGGTTACGAAATGTCACGGAGCCTTAACAGCATAGCTGGCATAAGTGGAAAAGCGATAGGATTATCCTCAGTGTCTGCGCCCTACAGCTCTCCTAGTCCAGTGAGACGTTCTTGGTCTCCCATCCCATCTATTTTGTAGCATGGATCAGTAGCAGAGAATGGTCTAAAAAGCTTTATTTTCAATTAGCCTATGCTATGTTGCATATAAACCAGGTGACTAAGTCTGAAGATGCAATGTCTCACAGTAGCACCTGCTGGAAATGGTGTTACTACTGATGCTAGGTGACAACACTCCTAAATAGCACTCAGATGACAATAGGCAGGCATTTACGTAGAACTGGTGGGCCATACACGCTGCATGGTATCAGTACATAGAATGAAGGGTAGATGCACCAGATAGTTTCCTTCCTGGTGCATCCTGCTAGTATATGCTTATTTTAGCTAATGGTGGATCTACTGGCTCTGTATGGAATGGGTTAGGCATTTAGTCGATGCTGAAACATGCCAACGATGGAAGATTTTGCTTTTCTCAGGATATTTTTGAGCCATAGGAACCCTGCAGGAGTTTGAGCAAACAAGCACAGTAGGATGAAACGTTGCATGGGCACCTATTTTAAGCTGAAAGCAATACTCAGACACACTGTAGAGAGGTCTCAGTCTGGCTGACTGCATGGGAAAAAAAAAAATCCTGTTGAAGAAGAATATGGCTGCCTCTGCATGTAGCTATTTCACCTTT
Source organism: Nestor notabilis (assembly GCF_000696875.1). Classification (NCBI taxonomy): domain Eukaryota; kingdom Metazoa; phylum Chordata; class Aves; order Psittaciformes; family Psittacidae; genus Nestor; species Nestor notabilis. The sequence continues at coordinate 29,448 of NW_009916887.1, read as the reverse complement.
TCCTCCTTCCTTTAACACTAAGATGCCGAGCTTGATGTGAAAAGCACAGGGAAGAAGCTCAAGTACTGATTGTATTCTTTACATGCAGATCTTTGCAAAGAAAGTCCAGTCATTGCTAAATATATGCCAACAGAGGCAGTCAGAGTGACCTGACAAGGCAAGATGGAGATGAACATTGATGGCTAATAAACATCTGTGTGGAACTGTGCAGGCATAGAAGACCTTCTCATTTGGACAAAGTTAACTCGCTCCATGCAGGTTTTATGGATGATTCTTCGTGGTTTTGGAGTTGTACTAGAGATGCAGGCTTTTTCTACGGCCAAAATGTAACAAAACTGTAGAAGATCCTTTTTTTTTTTTTTAAATCTATTTTTTTGTTCCATAGCATGAATTGCATGAAGACAAAAAGAAAAAAAAAGGCAAAAAAAGAAAAGAAAAACTACCAACAAAAACCAAGAAACACTGAAAATGTATGACTAAGGAGGAAAAAAAAAAAAAAAAAAAGCAAAGTTATATATTTTCTTTCAAAGCTCTTTACTTTTACATACATTGTTGTAGCCAAAATGTAAAACGTTATAAAACTGTACATTTCTTTGCTATGGATAGCTTCTTTTTGTATACAAGATACAGAGTAATGGTTTTAAAAAGCGCAATCAGGCAGTCATCGGTCATATTGACCACGCCTTCACAGTTCATCACACCAACATGGAAATCAAGAACTTTTAATCCAACTAGAAGTGTATAAAAATAAGAAAAACTTTTTCCTGTCTGTTTTTGTTGGCATGCTTGTGACACATGGGACCTTCCTTCGGACCTGACAGTAACAGCTGGTTAATTTTCCAGCTCTGGTTATGTTGTATTTTATTGATGTATAGATCCAACGTAAAGACCCTTCATAAATTGTTCATATTAAGTAATCAGTATGAATTTTAAACAAAAGAGGTGTTATTTTAAAACTGGGACTTATAGTACAAAATCAGGAAAATACTCAAGTATAAATGGTCTCAAAGTTTAAGAAACAAGACAACAGCATTGTATGCAATTTAGTACTGAGTAAAATGCATGCACAATGTTATGCAAAACAATTCTAGCATGAAATAAATTTTGTATCATGGTTTCAGTGCCTGCTGTATAGTGTAAAGGGGAATCCTTTTCTGAAGCGATCAGGGGTTTCCAGAGACTTGCTTCTAAAATCTTGAATAAATAGTGTTCTCAACAGAAATGTAGGAGAAAAGCTTGGTATCGCTTTGGTTCTACAATGCTAATTTTGGTTAGTAGATAATAAATGAAGCCTGCAAACACTTGATACAATCAATGTCTAAAGAACTCTCACCATTAGTAATTTTACGAGGGAAGATTAAAACCCCGATAATTATCTAGGTATCTTCCTTTTCCCTCCTCAACAATAATAAAAGTTTGTCTTTTTAGCTGACTAAATGAATTCAGTTTTTCTTACTTCTTTGGGGCCCATCCTTCACTTGTTCTTCACTGAACCACAGCAGTCCACCTGATACAAAAGTCTGAAAGAAATCCAGAAGTCCAAGTTGCACTTTATTTGCCACACAAAACACGCAGCACTAAGAACCGAGAAACACAGTGGGATTTAATTTCACTTTAGATGCTCCAAATGACAACTATGGACTATGTATCAACAGCATTCTAGCTGCTGAAGCATTTTTGGTAAAGTACTTTTATAAGGAAGGATATACCTTTATCCTCATGTACGAAACTTCAAAAGAGCTGGCAACCTTCTAGGCAAGCCACGGCATTTGCGACTGCTGCTGAGAATGGAAATGTAAGGGAACTATATTCCTGTGGTCTGGAGGAAGCAGAGATTAAACCCCCAAAACCAGAAGAAACACTCATGGCTCTGGTAAGTGCTAAATTATAAAAAAAACCAACCAAACAACCACAGCTGGACCTTGTCTTCACAAAACTCTACTCCAAAAGGAAAAATCAAGGAAAACCTCAAGCTGTGTTTTAGGAATAGAAGGCAGGCTGATAATCTGAATTTGTACGTAATTAGAAGACTCCTTCATAGTCCTCAATGTAGCATCACGTACTTGATTTCTACTTGAGTTGACTATCCTTGTTCCCCCCAAGCTATTTTTCTCCCACTGTTTCCATGCTGTTATTCTCAGTTCATAAATGGGCAATTTCTTAGCTCCAGAGTAAGATCCAGGTTAATCCAGGATCCTAAAGTTGCCTAATGAACAGCTCTTCCTCTTATAATGTACTAAGAATCAAGCAATAGATCTATCTGTTCCGTTTTTTTATTTAACACTAAATCAAGGGCCCAGCATGAAGGCTGTTCAGATTCTCCATTCCCATAAGGAATACTAACAATTCAGCCCTGCAAATCCCACACTGATCTTCCCTTTCCACTCTGCTTTGCATATATATACGAGCCTCAGCTGACAGATTGGAGACACATGCCCATTCTGTGCTACTCTTTACACCTACCAGTCCCCTTTTCATTTCGGTACTTCTCTGAGCTTATTCCGATTTGAGGTAACTGTGTCTTTTGGGCGACTTCTATAAATCCCTCAGAAACAGATCAGCTCTTCCCATCCACCACCCTTCAGGAGATGCTCTAAAGCTTAATGTCTGCCTGACCCCAGAGTCACCCTTGCACACAGT
>NW_009916887.1:12811-26777 GCF_000696875.1 Nestor notabilis | reverse complement strand
ACAGGGAAAGACTGCAACAACTGGAAAAATTCAGGAGCTGTTGCACTGAATCCTGACACCGAATCCTTAGAGAAATTTACCACATCACCCCAGCTGACTTACATTTAAGGAGCTTTTGCTGGGGTATTACACTTAAAACAATTAATTCCTTCAAGACTGCCCACTGCCACCACAGGAGGTATGTATCTTGATCAAAGCATGAAAACCATACACGTGGCTAGATTCTGACCTCAGCTTGCAACAATACCACCAACTACTTCTGACTTCACATCATCATAAGAGCAGAAGCATGTTCTGTGGTTCAGTTACACTCTGCCTGTTCCCTGCTGGAAATGAACATCTGAGTTTCTTCTTCTGCAAACTCAGCTTTCAGCAATGGACCCCTGGCTACAGGACCCGATGCTGGTCCTTCATCTGAACCCACTGGCAATTAGTGGTTTATTACTTGCTAACATTAAAGGCACACTTCAACTGCACCTTGTATACATAGAGCTCTTCCTCTGACTTCATGGAGGTACTTATGTTTTTCCAGACCAACCTGCTGTGTCTCCACAACTACAATTTCAGACAGCAAGGATATGAGAATTGGTTCCTGTTCTCTCGCTCCAACAAAAAAAAATTCTAGCTAATACTGCTGTGATAACAGTCAAGCTCAACAGTCATTAATCATTGAAGTGATTTTTCACATAAATTGCCTTCCTTCTCTTTAAAGTTTCAAGGCCAAAAAAGAAAATACATCACAGAAACAAATGGCTGCTAGGACAAATGAGCAGACTGAAATACAAAAGAGAGCAGGCAGGGCTAAGGCAAGGGCATTCAGAAAGGAACTGAGCACAGAGCTGCTTACAAAAAAGAAATTCTGAAGAAAAAACAAGTGCAGTTATCACCCTGCCACTTTGCATATCCTTTTCATGGTTTCAAAACAAGGCAGCCTACCTCTCTGCTTTCCATATATATCCTGGAAGAATTCTGTCTTTGAGCTCATACACAAACTAACTTCACTTCATGAAAATGTGCTTAAATTATGCAGATTATTTTTAAGTCACTCACTTATTTGAGTTTGGGCGTAAAATACCTGTCTGTTCAGAAGTCCCAAAGAATCTGCATTCATCTAGGACCGTGGGTGCCACATTTCTCTCTTGGGGAATACAAATGATTATTTTCAATCAAGAACAGTATTTGAATTAAAATCGAACTTCAAGTTAGAAAATGGATCCAAAACTGTACCTCTTGACTTTCCTTCCTTAGCTGACAAGCAAATGCTTTAAAACTAAGCACATTCATCTGTCTCATGGAAAGATATATTGCCCAGTTCAGGCTAAGGAAGCCAGGTTTTCAACCCTCAGCATTCACTTGAGCATTTAAAAAACTATGCAAATACATAGGTCCAAACTTCTTCAGGTACCAAATATTAAAAGCATGTTCTCCAAGGCTTCCATTGGTTTCTTTACTGCCCATTGAGCACAGCCAAGATTCTTTAGTCAGCAAAAGACAAAGTATTGCAGTTGCTTTAGCTCAGATACCACTCTAGGGTACCTGCACAGCTTCTGGACCAATAGGGATTAACAGAGACAACAAAGCCTATGCAGAGGCTGCTGACCATGAGTCATACCAGACGCATGGCTTGAGCCCAAGCAAACAAGCTCAGTAGGAGCTATGCTTTGCAGTGGTAGCACCAGCGCAAGCAGGTGGAGAAGAGGCAGCAGTAGCACGAACGGTGGGAAATAAGGGCACAGGATGGATCTGGAAAACGGGTTATGCAAGTAGGAGGGAGGGGAGCATAGGAGGAAACAGGAGTAAGAGGTGCGGGGAAAAAAAGAGCAAAGAGAGAGGGTAGTAGTAGCAACAATGCTTACCTAAAAAAGAGCCTTCTAGAAGGTAGAAGGTAGAGCCTTCTAGAAGGTAGACCTAGAAGGTAGAGCCTTAGCCTGGAACTCGGGAGATGGAAATCCTATTCTTGGCTCCACTGTGGACATGCTGGGTTACCTTTGTTGAAGCATTTCAAATTTTATGCCTCAGCTTCTGTTTCTGTGACATTATTGTCTTTTGAAATTGTTCTGAGGTCAAAAGAGGAGAAGTATTTAAGTAGGAACAGTCATTAAAATCTATCAACTCAGAATTAAGACATCAAAGGAAAGAAGCATCTCTCCATTATTTAAAAGATGCCATATTTCCTTGTCTGCAGAACAGTATAATACCCCATAGAAATCCCTTTCCTTTTGTACTTTAAAGCAGAGGATTATTATGGAAAATGATTAAGCACCCACACAGTTAAAATGACAGAGCATCTTTGTTACTGATTGGCAACTCCTCTGCTGCCCTAAATTTAGGTACCATGTCTTCATGCATTCAAATCAGCAAAAACAAAACACAAGCTAAACTCATTTGACATTTGCAGCAAAAACAAAAAATCATGTTAGAACATGAAAAATCTCCCAACTCTTGGCTCCACTTTTATATATACACATATATAAAATATGTAAAAACACAGAGTCTTAAAGCAAAGTGTTCGCAAACACTTACAAGATTATGATGATCAGGGGAATACTGGAATCATATTGAATTGAAATTCTGCAATTTCCACTGACAAAGTCTTGATCCCAAACCCTGCAGACAGAACTTCCCCAAGACTGCACTGTATCTGAGTAACAAAGTGGTCCATAGGCAATGCAACCTGGAAGTAGCTGAGAAAGGTGAAAATGAACTCAGGGGCTAGCCAACAGAGGAATGGGACTTAGACTCAATCCCCTCCTAACTTGCAAAGGCTTGTCTGAAAATAGATCCAAACCTGACATGTAACAAAATGAAAACACCTGAGGAATTTTTGCAAAATAAACATCACCTCTGAATCTTCTCATTCCCACAGCCAGCTTTTATTCAGGAATAATTACTTTGTTGCTTTTGTTTCTAATCAAGCTGAAAAAAGTGCTCTCCCAATACTCTAAATTTATGCTTCCTCACTCTTCCACAAGGTAACACGTGGCTCATCCAGGTCATGACTCAACTACAGAGACCATTTTCATCACTGAGTATTTTCAGTCACAAACTCTCTTTCCATGTTCTACCAATGAGCAAAAACTGCCTGTAAAAATAGGTGAACGCAAAGACAACTGATGGATGAATGTGAATGAAATGCACAAACAGCTGAAGAACGTGCCTTACTTCACTCCCTTCAACCTCTAAATGGGTTACAAAATAGCAATGGCTTTACATATACAGTTTCTCCATGTAATTTTAAAGGCACATATGGTAAACACCTTCCTTTACAGTTATTGTTTTGGACATTCATCCAACAGGCAGCCAATTTCCATAAAGCAAAGCATTTTAATTCAAGGCTATCAAATCATTCTTTCTAACATGGAGCAAAACATCCAAGACCAGCATTTATCAGGAAATAAGAATAGCACAAAAGCTGAAAGAAAAAAGCATATACTATGTCCTTTTTTTATTAGCACATAAATCAAGATACTGATATCTCAGAAGTTCAAATTTCCTGTTACTTCTGTGTCAGGTAGAGTTTTCAACAAATTCAGTGTAAGCTCCACTCTTCTATCGTGCACATTTTTAAGTGCAATCAAAACCACGTAAGATGATTTCCTACCACAGACTGCATGCACTCCCAGCCTTTGGAAGCATGACTTACATTTTTTGCCTAAGTATTATTTTCTTCTTCCCTTTACATAACTTTCAGCTGCTCTGAACTATAAGCTGGTAGTAAATACCCAAAGCATGACTCAAATACTGATGAAAAATTCTGGAGCCTTTTTTCAAGAAAATTTCTAGATAAAAGCACAAGACTTTCCATATGCTATGAAAATATCAAAATCCCTAATAGAACCCAGAGGGACTTTTTGGTGAAAACAAAACATTGCAATTTCAGCAACAAAGATCTGCCATCATCTTGATTTCCAATACAGGCGAAAAGGAAGTGGAAGTCCCAGAATTAGTTAATTCTTGTTTGAATCAGATCCAGACTTCAAGGAATTTAATGGAAAAAATAGTTAAGTATTTGATTAAGTGCTGGACTAGGTCACAGGCCTCATCTTAAGATTTCTGAGACTGGAAGGTATGGACAGATGTTGCTGTTCCACCTGAAGACAACTGGAAATTTCAAGATGTGCTATGAATGAGAAAGAAAACCCACTGCAGGTTAATAATTCATTATTACTAATAAACAGTGGAAGAGGGGGAACAATGACATCTAAGAAATAGAACAACTTGTCCCTCATTTCACTCTCACCATACCAGCAGGCTGGAACGCTGCTACACCCGTGTGATTATTCCATCTTCAGGACCTATATCTTGCATCTGACTTCCCCCTCTGCCCTCTTTTTCCCCCATTTTTTTTGTCAACTTCATCAGGCTTTCTACTTCAATTAATTTAAATGTCTTTCCATGGTCACCTGTACATTCAAAGTGATCTCTTTCATCTGTTTTCCATCCTCATCTCAAGTCTTGTGACTCAAAAAATGTCACATAAAGCAAAATCAAATCACATTCTTCCCCTCCTGCTCAATTCCTCTAACCTTAACCATGTACCTGAGCAAAACGTCTTGTCACTCAAGCAGAAGTGACCTTGATGGCAGGTGACAAGAACTAGTTAGTCACTAACAGGACTGACAACATGCAGATAGGGAAGGAAAGCTAATGTCATATGAGAAACGGTGACTGGGCAAATGGGAAGAAAAGCAGGACTGGAATTTTTCTTTCAAATGAACGCGCTTCAAATTCAGGGTCCGGCTATCTAAGCAGAAAAGCATCAAGTCACTCAGGTTTGTCACAACAAAGTCAAACAATACCAGTGGATGCCAAGCAGCCTAAACAATTCCTCCAAGAGACAGAAACTTCTGATAAAACACACACATCTTCCTACCAACATTCTTCAAATGCAATAGGAGTGTCTTGCACAGGTGCACATGGAGGTTGCGTGAGTGACAACTGGAGACCTGCTACACTTCAAGCAACAGAAGTACACACAACAGCTTACCTCTCCCCCTCCACCCAACAGCCTGAGAGCTCTCTGGACTGAAGGTCAACAGCTCACAACTTACTATCACAGCTTTGCTGGAGAACAAGTTCACCTTTTCCCCTTCATGAATGTCAGCTCATTGGCAGGTTTGCTTATCTTCAGAAAATTCGAGTGGAAGAGCAGCTGCAGACACTTGCTTACCTTGTTCCAGTGTTTTATATTGCAAATCTTGTCAGTTTATTTGCAGCTGAATCTGAATGCAGAATTCCTACATAAAAGGCTTTCTTCGTTTAGCACTGAAGACCGGCATAAGAAGTCTGTCTTTGCATTCACTGCAAAAACACTGGCATAGCACACTGGCTCTACATCTTGTCTGGCAGAGACAGACCTCCATCAGGACATCGAAACGTAACATCACTAAGCTCTGAACGCCAACAAGGAAGGGAGTTTCTTTACTTGATTAGAAGCATTCCATCGTCTGCTCCATGCCTTGCAGTAGAAAGCCTTAGCTGATTTTGTACAATGCTTTATCCTGCAAACAAGGCATACTGACATAACTGGGTATTTAGTTCTGAATGAATGAGCTACCACTTGGTTTTAACATTCAACCATGTACCATATACAATGAATTATTATTCACTCTTTATACTACAGCAGCATCTAGAAATCCTGACTGACGACAAAGCATTTCATACGTCAAGCTCTCACGATATGTCATTACTTCTTAAAATTTTCAATTTATATAGGCAAGACAAAGGAGAGAAAATGCAGTTCTCAACCTTTCAGAGTGAAGATCAGATGCACATATGAAACACAAGATCAGGACCAGGAACAAACCAAAGTACTCCTTTCTTCCTTCTTATAACCCCAAATCACTCTGCATTTCCAAAAGTGTGTTTGTGCTACAGATGTGAAAAAGGGAACATTTCAAACCACCAAGTCGCCTTTATTAAATAATTGTCAAATAATTTGTTGGATTCTTCTGAAATCAACTGCAGCAACAGCATACACAGTCAAAATATGCTCAGTACAGCACCCCCTGTGTTATAGGGCACACATAGTAGCTGTGACTAATCAAGGAACAGAATTATTTAGAGGGAATGATTACTGAAACAAGAGATCATGTTTATTCAGTATATATTGGAGGAAATCAAAGGCAGAAATCTCAGACAGAACTGTCAAAAAGAAGCAGGAGAAACTGTTCAGTACATGGAACAGAGACGCTGTTGTTTCTAGAGAATGACATTGAGGAAAGTCAATAAATAGCAGCTTAGACAAGTAAAAAAGTGCAAGAGGTCACAGCCCAGAGCAGTATATTGCAATGAAAAACCACAACCAACACATGGATTAAAAATAATAAACCACTTCAAAGTCTCAATTCTGTACTTTTTGCAGAGGATCCATTTGATTATTGTTACAGATTCTTTCAATATCTGTAAACCAGTTATAATCAGCTCCATAATCAGTTCTAAGTTTCTCACCCATTGAATAGAAGAAGAATACATCTTCGAAAATTAGGCCATGAACTATAACCACTGTAAAACCAACGGGTGGGGGGTGTGAAATCCTTGCAGCCTATATTCCCATTTTAATTCCTTCCCTGTCATGTGTAAGCTGATACATCCTTAGAAAGTCTCTATATCCTCAGAGCCCTTCTCTGAATATTTCGTAGTTCTGTAAGGCTTCTTCCCTGGCAAGCCTGCTTTAAAAATTAAACCATGGTTTAGCAACAGTAGGTCTCATTAAAAGGTGCATTTACCACACAGTAGTATTCTCTATATTTAGAACTCGAAATACATCAAATATCATAGCAAATGTAACTATCGTGGGTGGTAAACATCTAGTTTAACGGCATTCACTGTATTTGTGTGAAAACCAGTTTTATAAATAGCTTCCAAAACTCTGCTCAACATAGGCAGCTAGTAATATCTGAAGATAATTCACACATTTTCATTTCTCCTACCAAAGCAAGCACAAGGCCTACATTCTCTGCCAAACACTCACCTGGGCCAAGTACTGTGGGCATGCTCTGAACAGTAACTCTGCTGGGCTGTGAAACAGACATCAGAACTAACCTGAAATTACCAGGAGCATTCTGGTCTGCCTTCTAGCCTGGGAAACTTGTAAAAACTTTCTGGTTAGAATTCGATGTCTTCCTGTTCAAAAGCAGCTGGAAACACAGGAGCTATGTTGGATCAAACTGTCCTCAACAGCTACAGCTGACTTATGTCCTTTGACAAGAACTTTTCTATTGTTTCCAAGAGCTGTTAGAAGTTTTTCCTCCCTGAGCAGTAGCTTCAGAAACTTCAGGTTCGGTCTGCAAGTTAATGATAATTCATGCAGATCTGCATCCCTATAAATCTGTAATAAATTGATGTTGGGCACAGAACATACTTCAGCAGAAATATTGCTCCTTTCACAGTTTAATCAAGATACAGCTAGTTCAGAAGGGCCTCATTCTCCCCTTTTGCCAGCCTTCTAAACTGTATCTCCTTTTTCAGTTTTTAAATCCTAATCTTCTGTTTAAAATGTCTGTATGCATATATTTATGTTCACCGGCATTTCTCTGTGATATAAACTGAGATGCTGACAAATCCAGTAGAAGTTGGCAGGTGCAACACAAACTCATCATGACATAAAGATGTAATAATAAAAGACCAGATGGGGCAGTATGCCTCCACCTTCTCAGACCATTTCCTCAGACTGAATTTATACACCAATGATAAGCAATTAAGTGGACCATTTCTTCCTCAAAGACTCCTCAGAAGAACAAGAAGTAGTCATTCTTTCTTCAGTGGTATTGCATCAAGGCAAAATGTTTGTCATTCTATCTGTGGGTAAGAAGGTAAATTCCTCTGAAAAGGACCCATGAAACCATTTTTAAACCAGTACAGTTTTATATGCATATTTGTTTCTTTTAGTCTTAGAAAAAACTTCTGCAGTTTCAAGCTATTGTGTTCATACTGGGCAATCCTCTTGTAGTACTTCTGAGCTATGCAATCCAAAGATATCCATCCACATCCATGATGGTATGATTTCAGATGTGCTGAGTCTAATGTGGAGTTTGACAAAGGGCCATGGAGTGTCCTGCCCCACATCCAATTAAGATCTGCTTTGCACAACCAAGAGCTTTGACTGGCTTTGGGACATGAACATTTGCTTCTGTGCCATCACCACACATTCCATGTTCATTCCATCCCCAAGAGAAGCACTGGCCACCTAAAGAGAGGATACAAAATACAGAGTAAAGGCCACAAAAATACAACAGCTTTGGTTAGTTTTGAGGAGCAGATTTTTCAATTCATCTTCTAACTAGTTTCTAATCGATTCTGCTAAGGTGGGAAAAATGTTCTCTTGAAAACATACAGAAACCCAAATTAATTATTCTCTATCTTCTTTCATATTGTTAAGAATATGAGATTAAAATAACAAATACATTTGAAAATCACTTAGTAAATACTTCATTCAGTATTGATACAGAGCCCACAAAATCTCTACGCATTTTAAGGACCTTCCCTGAAATTATATGGAATCCCTGTCTTTAAAGTTCTCCTTAGTAAGAAAAACTATCACAAACCAAGCCCAGTGACTTTAACCACTCACAGCATGATCTGCAGGACTTTGGAACACAGAGTCACAGAGCAGCCAAATTACATTTCATACCTACTTTAAAGTTCGCATCTCACCTTTTTCCTTTAAATACATGTCTCCAACAACTTGCCTTACTCCTAACCATCCTACCTCTTCTGCTTGCTTTGACATCATTTCACTGCTTTTATTACCCTTATTTTCCCTCGTTATTATTTATTTTTGTAACATCAACTCTTTTATATCCCAAATCATGATCCATGTATTATTATTACCACATAGTACTCTTGAAGCACAGTATGTAAATTTTGTTCTATAAATGGCTGGCATAATAAAAAAATCCACCAAAACCCCTCTTATTCTGAACTACAAGACGTATTTTCTCTCTATTTCTTTTCTTTATTTGGCTGTCACAGACTGTGCCTGTGAATTTCTAGTAAAAAAGAAAGCCATCCTGCAATATAATCATGTTTCTGATGCTACTGTTATTTTTGAAAAGCAGCAGGTACTAGCAGCATGAAGTGCCATTCTGGTGTCCAAATAATGAGAAGAAAAGTGCCAAAATTCACGGTCCAATCTCAGTCATAACTCTAAAATAATTTTACTTTCCCAAAGTCAAAACCAAGTTATTGAAAAGCTAGCAGGACTATCTTTCTCTCCTGCAAATCCAGTAACAATTCATTATTGTCTGTTTTCCTTACATTTTAGTATATTAAAGTTCTCCTCTTCTGTAATTAAGTGTAAACATTACTGAAGTCAGATGTAATTAAACAATGTCCTTTAATTTTCTTGACAATCTTTAAGGCAATGGAACATAATAAAACACCACTAGAACGTCACCGTAGGCTAGATACATCTCACTTCATACAGCAGCGCCATTATTCTTATCTCAGATGGCACCAGCTTCTCTCATGACTATGCATGCACAATATTGACAGCCCCAACTGTATCATCAATGCATATACATGCGCTGCAGAAAGGTACCAAAAAGTAAATGTGCAACATATTTCACCTAAGTATCAACAGATCAGAACATCTAAGAAGTTAACTGCCTTTTTTTTTTTTTTTTTTAAGGTTCCAGGTAAAAATATTTATGTAAATATTAACAAGCAGGAAGAAAACATCACAAACTGAGAGTAGACATGTCACAGAACAAATATGCATGTTTGTATGGAGAATCACTACACAAGACTCAAGGATTTCTCTCCACTCCCCCCTAGTCCTGTCCTATCAGGGCAAGGGAGAGGAAACCAGAAAGCTTTTGGTCACCTTGAATTACAAACTGCTCATTGGAACATTAATGGCATAATAAATATTTAAAGCAGCAGTGCAGTAGGATATTAACCTCTCAAAGTGATAAATATATATCTTTTGAAGAAACATCACAGAAAAATTTACAAGCTAGGAAGCCCCCAGGCAAGAACATTTCCCCTAAAATAAGGATCACTGCATCTTTTTCAGCCTTTATTTCTCCAAACATGTAGAAAGGCCACCAAATAGAATGTTCTACATGACTCCAGTGAGCTCCAAGGTTACCGAAATAAAGAGTAAAAACTGGTAATAGGAAAACAGAGAGTAACTAGGATGTATGAATGGTCTTATACAAAAATGCCTCATATACAGATGGAGAGCCAGTCAGTAATGTGTAGTGATGAAAGGACAGCTGACAGATACAGAGCAACAGGCCACAGAAATAATTCTCATCACCATCAAGTCATAAGGCAGGCGTACTAAAAGGCAGAGAATTATTGTTGTGGAAATAAAATGAATGCTATACCACACCTGGCTGTAGGTGATTTAGAGAAAGGTTTGTACACAGAAGAAGCCAGATGCTAGATTTGTGTCAGAGAAAAAAGAATTTGCAGAAAACACAGAGTTTGTAATAACATATTAACAAAACTTGGAGGAGGCCTGGGCAAAATGACTGCAGTGCCACTGGCCAGGAGAGAACAAGCAGGTGTGTGAATCACTGGCACGGAAGTTGAAGTCAATTAAGATCAAAGATAATGAAGCACCTATTTAAAAAACAAAAACAAAACAAAAAAAAAAACCAAACCAAACCACAAGGAGTATCTGCAGAGTTAAGAGAAGTCAAAAGAGGGGATATTCAGGTTGGACATGAGGATGACAGGTTTTTAATGAGGGTGGTAAAATACTGGCACAGGTTTCCCAGAGAGGTGGTGGATGCGCCGTCCCTGGAGACATTCAAGGCCAGGCTAGAGGTTGTTCTGGGCACAGCTGAAGTTGAATGTGTCCCTGCTCATTGCAAGGGGGTTGGACTAGATGACCTTTGAACATCTCTTCCAACCCAAACTATTCTAGGATTCTGTGATTAAGGGGAGCTAATGGACTTGCCTCTGGACAAAGGGCACCATTTCAATTCTTCTTCCTTCCCCCATATTCCCATCCCACCTTTTTCCTTTTCTGTTTTTCTTGTTTTCTTTTTGATTGCTTCTATTCAGTTCATTGCTGATAAAAACCTCAACGCAGCCCCAGCAGCCCTACATGCTTTCATGGGAAAACTCAATTTTTATGCCTGTGCCAGACCTTCCCAGGATGAAAGACCATTAGAATGATGTGTATTAATACAGTTACAAATTGCTTCTAACCAAATTTATAAAAAAAACATTGTAGCCTGATCTCAAACAAAATGATCTGTGTTTGGCAAGGTGAGGAGGGAAAGTTGCTCTATGTCACTGGTTAAATGAAACAGCACAATACTTCACATTTTTCCCCTTTTAAAATATAAATACACAAATTACAAACAAAACCACAGAACTCAGATGCAGCATAATCCCAAGGGAATTTCACTTGAGTTCACAGTCACGCAAACGAAAGCCTACAATAAGACTATGCAGGTTTTTTCCCTAAACATTAAATACACAGAAAGTGGGGAGAAAAAAAACCCTAACAAATCTGTTGGTTTTGGTCCCACAAAACAAGAAAGGGCTACTGCCTTTCTTTGATTTGCAACAATTATCTCTAGGCTTTTTTCAAGGTAACCAAAGTGACAACTGCAATCCACAGGTTGATTAAACTGGAGAAAAGTACATCTAGGCAAAATAAAGCTGCAGCATATTGGACAGAAGACAGGATTCTGAGGAAAGGAGAGGATTTATAGTCACTCCTCATTGCTGACTACTCTGTTCTTCAGATGTTCTTCAGTGTTAGCATGTAAGATGCTCTAGGTAAGATTCACTGCACTGAACTTTAGCCACCTAAAAATCAAGCAACTTGGCTATAGATCAGTATCCTCTAGGTTTCCTCAAGAGCCAATTGAGTCACCTACATCTCTCCAACAGCCAACTCATCTTACCCAAACACTGGTATCAAATCTCTCTCTGGTGCCTATAGAGGGAGACCAAGTGATTGTCTTAGCCTAGGCATATCAGTTTTGAACAGCTGAAGACAGGTTATGATAAACCACATCCTTACAATTGGTCTGAAGGTAAAGCAAGAAAAACTGTAAACAAGGAAGCTACAAATATCGGTGCAGCCTAGTTTCAGGCTACAGTCTGCTTCTAAACCAGCCAGTGCCCTGGAGGCTTATCATTGAAATCTTTTCTCTTTTCTGCTTCCCCTCTTTCACTCTTCCAAGCACACAAACAGAAGCTGGCTTTAAAGACAATCCAAGTATCTTGAAACCAAGCGATTCATCAGGAGGCTTCACATTTTAAGGATCCATTTTAGTACAACAGCTCTACCGTATAGGCCCTTGTGCTCTTAGCAATACTCCACAATACCTAAAATTTATTTCTTTTTAACCTTAAATTAATGCTACTCTACAGATGGTTATAGATAAAGTTACACTAGGCAAGAGATCAGCTCACGGCAAGGCAAACAGCATCAGGGCTGGACCACGAACAAAATTCAGGTGTCTCAGCCACCCCACCCCACCCCCCTTGGTTATTTGAAAGCATTCAAAACCTAACAAGGAGCAGTGTAATACTACACTGAAGAGATTTAGATGCTACTTCTCCCTAGGAGTTGTAAAACACAAGTAAGTTGTCTTATTTTTTTCAGGATATCTGGCAATCCAGGGTGCTGCGTAAAATGTAAGGAAAGAAATATCCCTCTAAACTTCTGTGGTTTGGTTAGCAACAATTACGTCATTAGTGCAAAAGATGTGCAATTTTACAATATAAGAAACAGGCTTGATACCAATTGTTTTCTGCAGAAAAACATGAAAATATACTAGTAACTGAAAGTGTATCTAAGCATTCTGCAAAATCTCATTAAAGACAAATTTTGGTAAGTGGAATATAAAATAACATGATCCCAAGAAGTTACATGGTACCTCCAAGAGCAGAGAATAACTAAGATATTCATATAGTGGCAGTTTTATTATGGAGCTTTATTTATACCCACATTTTAAGGAGCAAGTTATGGTGTGCTCCAGGCACCCACTCCAATTGCAGCTGAGTTGCTCAGGACCACGGCCCTCGGATTATGTGTGTCTGACTCTGGAGCAAGTGAGCTGGTTAAAAATCACAGGCATTGCAGTACTAACACAATTACAGATAGGAAACAACACATGTTTTTGATCTGAAGTATAAAGTCATGGTGCTAAAGATGATGCTGATTTCAAAGTTAGACTCCAGACCACATTCTGTCCTCACTCCACCTTTGCATCATCAATAGCTCTCTGAAGCAGCAGACCTAGGCCACTCAGTCACCTCCTCAGCAGTGATTTTACACAAATCAACATCAGATGACTTCAGGTCATACATCTGTTGCTCATCCTGGTACCTGGAAACAACAACTTTCAATAGCTTCAAACAGTTACTCATACCAAATGCATAAAGCCTGCACAACTTGAACTTCTCTGACTTGATGCTCTAAACTAATATCTTATGGTTTTGTTTGGGTTTGGATTTTTTTTTCTGGTTTGGTTTTTTTTTTTTTTGCTTGCTTGCTTGGTTTTTTTACAGCAGAAGCACTATCTTGTTAGTTGGACCTTCTCTATGCCTGTACTTGTATATTGTGTAATACAGCAGGGACTTCAAACTGGGTCAAGGGCCTCAAGGCCAACTGTCAAAATACCCAATTACAACTAGCTACTAAAGAGAGTCAGAAAATCAGCTTGAGTATACAAGATGCCTAGTATGGCTTAGGGAGCCACAGTGGTATGTGGAGTCCTGTAAAATGGAGCAATTAGGCTACACATCTTCTTTGAAACTAATTTCTTTGGGAAAGTCTAATTCTCCTTCAATAGCAGTGTCTATCCCACAAACAGCAAAGAGCAATACAGAGCACATCTTATTTTTTCTATCCTCATTTCCATAGGATATGAATAGCCAACAGTTACAAAATGGGAAGGGGAAAGAATTATATTTATGATAATATAAATTCCAAGCATGCAGTGAAGGACATGTAGCACATCTGGCACAGCCTGAAAACTGTATATGG
>NW_009916887.1:5365-12780 GCF_000696875.1 Nestor notabilis | reverse complement strand
ATGCATAAGTATGGAAAGACACCATAAGAATGGCACTTATCAAAAAGCCTTAGCAGTTTCATACAAACATGCTGCACTATTTTAAGCAGCAGACAAATAACTGAGCTAATTCACTAAAGGCAATGCTATCTTGCTAATATACAATGGCTATTCTATCAATTTTGTTCTCATAGGGCACTTCAAAGCAGGAGCTGAATGGCTCACTGCACAAATTAATACACATCTATTTAAAAGAATCATTCCATGTTACATCAAACAAGCCACTGTTTAGGTTACCATTCAAGCTAGTTTATGATGCATTTTATTTTTTCCTTCTCAGTTATGCATTGCCACTTTGAAGACAAAAACATGAAGAAGAAATTCATGAAACTGTACGCTAGGATTTAAAACCATCAGACTTGTAATTACAGATTTCTTGGGTCTCTGCACCTTTACAGTTTCTGTGGTGAAACCAAAGTCCTGTAAGATGGAGATGTCTGCTTTGCTGTGCATAAGTAGCAAAGAGAGAAATCTATTGCAAGGATTAACTGTTCACATTTCTGTTTCCACAGGGAAACACAAATGGTACTTACTATGACTAAAGCTTACGGGTGCTGCGCAAGGTTTTCCTTTTGGTTTTACTCAAACATGTCAATTCCTTCCCAACAGGAAAGCATCTCCAACTCAACACAGAACAAAACCTGGGCTCACGACTCTGTGCAAGACTGAACGTAACTGGTCCACTTACAATACATGAGGATTATATCATACATGAAGCAGCTGCAGTGCAGAGAGGATTAAGTATTAAAGATGCTTTTTTTTACACCTGTAGAAGACAAGAAAATCTTTAAATCTTGGTGTCTTAAGTACAGGACAAGAACACCTGACAAATTAGTTTATGGAAAGATTTGTCTTGCAGCTCTGAATGTGGCACTAGTGTCTGCTCCATCAGAATATCAGGCATGACAGAGAGTGATATTCATTCTGAACTTGTATCAGTGCCTATCAAAATGACAGGCATTAAATGTGTCACAGTGCTTTAACTTTGTATGACCAGAACTAGACAATCATGCTCTCATCACAGAGCCAGAGACTGCAGTCTCATGACCCTCTGTATGATGTGAACAGAACATACAGAAAAAACCTTACTCTAAGTGCTTAGTAACAGGTCATCCATGCAAAATAAAATGGATGAAGCAGTATGTCAAAGCACATCTAGAAGACTGCAAGTTACTCAAGTGTTCCATGGGACCATACGGTGCCATGGCAATTTGCACTCATGTATCTGGGTATAAAGCATTACCATTTCAAATCTACACACACTTTAAACTGATGTAAATTATTACACAAAGAAAAGGAGGGGACAGCTGTGATTCATTCTAACGTGCAACATTACATCCAAGACCTAGAACTGAAGGCCATCCTTACTAGGAAAAGTAATATATGGTAAAAAGTTCACTGATTAACACAGAAGCAAGAATCTGACAAAACCCTCAAACTGCGTAACAGTACCACATGTAGCTTTCAAAGCACTAAGCTAATCATAGGGCAGGAGAAGGTACAGACAGATGGCAAGCTGAGCAGCAGCATGCAGGTGAAATGGCGCTTCCTCCTACTTCGTTGACTGAAGTCAGAAACAAGAGACCCCACTGGGCTCTCCTCATCTTGAGCAGCTAGGGTGGAAAAGAAGATTTTGGAAATGCTTTGGTGCTCAACATGTTTTATAAAGCAACTCTTTGTATCATACACTGCTCTATGTACAAGTACACAGTTTTAAGGTGATCACGCAGACCAAGCTATATAAAAAATACTTACAATACAAAAAAAAGTAAGAAGATATTCCATATGGTCACATATACCTTCAATTTCTTCTTACCTGACTGCTATTTTCTTCCCCTGAAGGGCTGTTTGCACTGAACAAAAGTGAGCATTCTGGGGTTTATCTCTGAAGGTGTCCTTTTCTGCACAACACAATTCTCTAACTCAGAACCAAGAAGTAAAATGTGTAAACCTTCCATATGGACATCTTCTGTAAAATAGCTTTGTGTTTAAATGGGCTTTAGTTTGGACTTCTCCCCTTTCATTTTCCCTTATTTATTGCTATGCTGCATTTTGCTCAAGTTTCAAGACACATGATATGAATGTGCATTATGGTTAAGTGAAGTCTAAAAAAACCTGCTTATTGATATTAAACAAGGGAGGGCTTTTTTCCCATGCGTAACAAGTAATCTGAGGTGAAGTCCAGAAGTCATAAGCTAAAGCATTAGAAATTCAAAAATTAAAAATCAAGGAAACAAATAGTCATTGAGTTTCTCAGTTTCCTTCTTATTCATTGAACTAGTAGATTTTCTCACAGCTACACAAACATTGCCTCAGAACAAAAGTAGTTGCAACTCAGCAGTAACATTATTAGAATGCCTTACTTTGCAAAGTTTCAAGTTGTAATCTTAGCGTAACACAATGGCTCAGATGACAGCTCCCCTGCAAGTGTCACAGTGCAGTTTTAACAGTGACGGCACTGTAGTACATGCGTACCTGTGAGAGCTTTAAAGTACCTAGCTTGATACAAGCTATAGCATAGCTGTAGTCAGAGAGTTCAGGAGGAACCAACCCTCCCTTCTGGGCAGGATTTGTGGATTACGTTTCCTCTGTGCTGCAACTGTTGTACTTGAGTTAACCTACTTGTATCTGGTTCAAGTGTGCCTATACCACACTGTACTGTAGTGCAAGTGCACATCTAATAAAACTCCTATGGGTCATCACACCTTGTCTGTCTGCTTCAATTTTTGTGTCTATATTTATAGGGACTCTCATACTTGCCACTGTATTGGGGTCTAAATGGGGAAACTCAGGATCTACTTGGGTACAACAATGCTTGGGTCATTTGAGCACCTAGAAAAAGATCAAAAAGTAAATTACTTAGTAACATCCCCTCATTAACACTGCTGACGCAGCCATCATTCCCCTCCTATCTCATGTGACAGTTCTATGAACTACCAGCATCCCTTTCAAAGAAGAAAATAGAGGGGTAGATGACAGAGCTGTGACAAAAGCAAGCAAGCAAAAAAAAAAAAAAAAAAAAATATACATATTACATCCCACGATAAAGACTTTAAACACAGACTTTGAAGAGGTCTACTTCAAGAGTATGCACCAAAGGCAAGTCATGTTTGCTCAAAGGAGCAGGCAAAATGCTTTTACCAAGGGTTGGCTCTGCAGGGCTGGGCTTAACTTTCAATTGCAAGTTAAACAGTAGCTGAATACTGAATAAAAATACTTTAAAAGGAAAGCCAACAAAACACCCCACAAACAGCAAAGTAATACCACCACAAACAGCACCCTCAGTTCCACCTACATGGCTAAGCCGTTTCTCTGATTTCAGAGTGGGTTTCCAGAGCCTACTGTAAAGCAGAGCCCACTGTAAAGCACAGCCCAGCTGTTGTAGGTCTTCTGATTTGTTAAGGGTTAAGAAAAGATAAAAAACTTTAGCCATATCACCCAGTCAAGAAACCTACGCAAAGTAATGAGCCAGATAATGTTTACCAGATGGGAGACACAAATTTTCTTTCCTTTCCCAACAAAGGCCAGAAAGACCAGGACCTTAGGAATAACACCTCTATTTTTCTAGCTATACTTTTAGAGAAGTATTTTATACTTTAGTGTTCTGGAAAAAAATAAGCAAATGGTCGATACTGGGTATAAAAGAAGTAGTGCGACAAAAGGCTTTGTCAGGTATAATTAAAAAACTAAGGATCATACTGTAAGAATTAAAAATAGTCAGGAAGAGTATCCAAGCAGATAGCTTCAAAAAAAGAAGTGCCTAGAAGGCAGGGTTGGATCCGTTTCCCCAAACATCAGTTCAAAATCATACATGACTGCTGAATGAAGTCTGGATGAATTGCTTGTTGATACTAAGCAAAGGAAGAGTTCTGCCATCAGTATCTGTTAAAAGCAAAGACTGGTTTGCTTAGATAGAAACAGATTTTGACATACATACTTTTCTGATGCAGAACAGAGATTCTGGGCTTTTACATTTTTACATCTGTAAGGACAAATTTCATTCTATTCTTATTTACTTTATTCACTTAACTGTTTAACTACAACCCCATAACTCTTAAAAAAAAAAAAAAAAAATGTTGTGTTTCATACCAAGCTGGCAAAACTGGAGCATTTCAAGCAACACACAGAGCTAAAGAGACCCTAGCCCTGAAGTGGAATGGAGTACATACAGGTGTCCAAACACACCTTTTACAAACTCAGGCCATCAGTCAGGGAATAACCCTGCTGCAGCTATGGCTTCTCCACGTTTCTACCTTCAGCCTTCTCTGTGGGTCAGATGTCCATATGCTTACTCTTGACACCGCTCAAAAGAGTATCCTGAGATGAAAAACTCCTGCAATTCACCCTGCAGAGATGTTTCGTGAAAGTTTCTGCACTAGTGTATTTTTCTGGACCCTGGCAAAATAGCCATAATGAAAACATGCACCAGGTGCAGGGATCTTGAGGTTGGAAAGCAAAATCTGCCTTTGGCACAGTGACAGAAAGAACAGCTGATGGGCAAAGGGATTCAGAGGCACCATGCCAGTTCCAGAAGGTCAGAGGACCAGAATGGACAACACAAGCTGGGTCCCTGAGATGTTGTTTGGCGATATCCCAGCTGATCTTCTGCATAACCTCAGGGAGAAGAGGAAACTTGCTGGAATCAAGAAAGAAATATGTGCCATCATTTTGAAAGAACTGTATCTGCCAAAGACCTGGGATAACAAAGTATTCTTCAGAATAACACAAACAAACCAACAAAAAAAACCCACCTCTATCTCTCAAAGAATATCTGACCAAATAAGGAATTTGAGAGTTTTGTTTTCCTCACTTCGGAGGAAGCGGAAACACTGGAAATATGGGGTCTCCTTCATGCATTGGCCTTACTGTTCTTTCCAGTGCCCATGCAGAAAGCCAGTTTCTTCCTGTAGTTGGCACTAGACAATCACAGAGCAGGAGCAGCTATAGAAAGCAACCCAGAAAGCAAGCTAGACAGAAAAGAACATTAGAATTTAAGGTCATATTTGGCACTATGACAAATATTTACCATTAGTCCCTAAGAAAAAGTAACAGCATGAAAGGCTTTAAAGTTATGGATAATATTACTGGGTAAATAGTGTAAAAGATTGGAACAAACCAGCCCAAACTTCTGGTGAAACAGGAAGCTTCAGTTTGCAGTGAGAAAAGCAGGACATGATAAGCATGCATATCCATAGGACTATATAAACAACATAAGAATGAACACTATACAAAACAGTTCTCACTAACCTGCAATATGAACATGAGAGAAGCTGAATTTAGTCTTTAAACTGCTGCAAAACAGGACACCCAAATAGGAAGACAACAAAGTCAGACAATGTTGAGATGTCTCCCTAAGTAACTTAAAAACTGTTTTCTCTGACTCTGCTTCAAAGGTCTTGTGATAAACTAAAGCCTGCTGAATACCAATAATGAAAATATTTCTTGTACAATACAGCCAAGAGATCTTTACTCTTCAAGATCACTTACTAACAGAACTGTCTCTATTCATAGGTGAACGAAAAAGCCATTCTCTTTACTCTGGAGGCTTCTTAAATCTACCCAGGAACAGATAAAGCAAGAATTTTCAAGTGTCCAATCAACTTTGCAGAAGTGATTTATGTTCCCAAATCATATGAACACTTAAAAATTGAATGCTATCTCTCCCTAAAATAAAGCCTCTTTTTATTTATTTATATTCTTTTAATTATTATCCTCATTTTAAAGCTCTTTGTATAACTTTTGACATGGAAAGATGAACAACAAAGACCATAATCTTTATTTACAAATACTACAAAGGATACAAGAACCAATCAGGTGAAGGTATTTTAGGATGACCACAGCCACCCACTGTCTTTACCAATTTACTGTCAAAAAGAAAAAAAAGAGAGAGTACAAACAATTACAACACAACTGGCAATACTACACTTCACATTTGTCAACTAGTGTGTACATATACACACATGCAGGCATGCATTCTACAGAAAACACACATGTAATTACGGATCTTGCATAGGCAAATAGAGGAAATAGAGCTAGTATCTACACAGGTAGATGTAGCAGCCAGCACCTTGACTGTTGCCAGAGTGAGTTAAGTTCAAATTGTAAAAAAAAAACCAAAACATTTTTAACAGTGATGTAACTTTGGAACTGAAAGATGCACTGCCCATTTGCGACACTCGACATCGCCCCAGTAAATCTGGCTATCTCTTGCAGAACTCTTTGCTTAACAGATTTCATGCTTTTGGACGCTGCATTGCTAACAACACACACCACCATTTCTTTTCCTATATACATCCATCTGCTGGGTGAATTGGTTTGGAGTGCCTCACTTGCTGTTAGTGGGATTCAATTTGCCTATGCCAGAAAGATCCAGGATGCATCTACTTACATGTATGTACATAGGTATGCACATATTCATCCTTCACCTAGCCATTTAACTCATTTCATACTCAACTGACAAACAGGCACTTTCAAAGTGGGGTTCATCTCATCCGGGGCAAACAGTTGAAGTCAAAAGAATCATTCTACCACCCTTTCACCCACTTCTGTCTTCGCTGCCTACAGATATCTGACTAGCTTAGACATAGTTTAAAGTTAAAGGAGACAGATTCTGCCCTAGCTGCCAAGCCCAAGCTGATTTACAAACTTGTCAGAAGATACTGAGCTTTCTAAAAAATCAGATACTTCAAAAGCAGAATCAGAAACCCACTGAGATTAAGTGCCCCCAGAATTTTTAAACAATCTCAAGAATTGGCATGGTTTAAGTCAGCCATGGTTTAAGCCACTCAGAACCATGCAGCCACTCACTTGTTCCCTGCCTTCTCCCCAGCCCCGCTCCCAGAAGGATGGAGAGGAGAATCGAAAGAATGTAACTCCCACGGGTTGAGATAAGAACAGTCCAGTAACTACGGCATAATACAAAACCACTACTGCTACCATCAATAACAATAATAATGATAAGGGAAATAACAAGGGGAGAAAATAAAAAAAATAAAAGGGAAAAAGGAAAACCATAGACACAAGTGATGCACAACACAATTGCTCACCACTCGCTGACTGATATCCAGCTCAACCCGAGTAGCGATGTGGGCCTTCCAGGTAACTCCCCCCAGTTTATATACTGGGCATGATGTGCTGTGGTATGGAATAGCCCTTTGGCTAGTTTGGGTCAGGTGTCCTGTCTTTGCTTCCTCCCAGCTTCTTGTGCCCCTCATCACTTGCAGAGCATGAGACTGAAAAGTCCTTGATTGGACCATGCTTTACTTAGCAACAACTAAAAACATCAGTGTATTATCAGTGTTGTTCTGAGGCTAAAGTCAAAAACGCAGCACTGCACCAGCTACTAAGAAGGAGAAAAATTACTGCTACTGCTGAAC
>NW_009916887.1:0-5349 GCF_000696875.1 Nestor notabilis | reverse complement strand
TGAACCAAGGACAACAATATAGATGACAACTAATCTTCCAAAATGCCATGTATACACAGATTTCTCAAAATGTTGAGCAGTTAACAAAAATCTTCGATAGCATGATGACCAGCACTGAATTAGGTGCCATTTCAATAAAAATCACACTCTACTTTCACTGCATCTCCAGTATCCAGCTGGTTCAAACATACACTACACGAAAGGAAGCGAAGTGTTGATTCAAAGGCAGTTGTGCATAATTAAATTCAAAGCGGACTTCATAAGTTTATTTAGTTACGTGATGGATTAAGTTTATTCCCAATTTCTGCATGTCTATTACTGTTGAGGAAAAACATTACACTTTAGTAATTTCTTAAGAAATAGGAACTATTTTTATGAGCTGTTTATTATTTAGAACTGTCTTTAAATCTTTGTGTTGAAATATGGCTCCATTAATTTCAATACCTCCAACTTTCAACACCTTCTCTTCTCACCAGTGTGCCATGCTGAAAGATTGCTGATGGAACTGTTTACTTCGCAGCATGAAAGGCTATCATCTTCATCAATTTCTTAGGAGATCTTTCCGATTAATTAGTATACAATTCCCACAACAATTTATTTCATTCTTTTTTAAATTAGGCTGGGGGGAAAGGGGAGGGAAGAGAGAGGAAGTGTTTGGTTGCAGGGCTGGTTTGTTTTAGAAAGCTCCCAAAGCTCTCGCAGGAAGAAATATTTCCTGCCCTCTCTGCAAGACATTCCTTTTTGATGCTTTTTCCGCTGAGAAATTGTCTCTCCAGGGGACAATTAAACAATGGCAACCTTGTAGTCATTTCAAAGCATAATTCTACTTCTGAAGATTTCATTTGACTAACTTTATACTGACCACAACTTTTCATCCACAAGGCAATGTAAGTCAAGATCAGCCTCATGTCAGCATGCACTGGATAGACCCAAGCCCCAGGAGGTGCAAAAACTACTTAGCTGACAATGTGGTTAGGCAACCAGTTCTCCTTCAGGCTGACTACATGGATGGATTCAAAGCTGCTTCTCCAACAGCTAATCAGCAAAAGTCTTAATAGTATTTGAGCAGTGAAGCCAAGCCTTGATGAGAATAGCAAGGGGACCAATTGCTTCTTGAAATGAGAAAAGAAGCCATGAGGAAAAAAGTTTGACTGCAGTTCAGAGCAAAATCCTGAGTCATGACCAATTCCTTCATTTCCAGCTACCAGTTTCTGTTACTAATGCTTTGCTCCTCTTCGCCCTGTGGCTCTAAACCTTCTCATTATAGAAGGAGAATCACCCTGCACAAAGCAAAAATATAATCCTCCTTCCTGAGCTCTGAGTTCTTCCCTCCTGACAAAGGCCAGAAACCGTCACAAGAAGCAGCAGACAGTGGGGGTGCTGCCTGCATTACTTGCTAAAGGCTACTCGCCAGCTGCTGTTTCTGCATTTCCCCACCTCATCTTGACTATTTTAGCTATTTATATTATTATTTCTTTAGGCCAGAGAACATCTTTCACCGTCTCCTCTTACATGGTTTGACCTCACCTTGATTTTGGGTAACGAAAATTAAAAATAACTCCAAAATTCTGTTTTATTTAATCATTTATGAGATAATATTCACATTGCTCTAAGTCTGGAACTTCAGAAAAAAGTGAATAAAACCCCTGCAGTGAAGGCATTATTGGGTCCTGGAATCTTGGCTCATCTGTATACTTAGAACATACTTGAAAAATGAACATTCAAATTTAACGTAAGATGAGACATCACGCACTTACTTAACTGTCCTTTCTCACATGGTGACTGATATGAAATAAACCTGTCCTACTTTATTCAGTCATAAAAAGAACTCAAGGAAGGGTATTGTGAAAGTAAAGCCAACTTTTTATAGGTCTGCCTTACACAGCAATTTCATACAAAAAGGCTCCTCAGTGCTTTTGTTTCCTCATCTACAGGCTAGATAGACATTTGTCTATCCTATGGAAGATCTTTAAAGTCTATGATTTATTGCTGTAATTCATACCAAATCCTTAAATTAATGGCCATATAGGAAAAAGAAAATAAACCACAATGAAAGTAGAATTCAGTTAAGTAACTTCAGTACAGAGAAGCCATGTAAAGGCATTTAGGGTTCCTGAGTGCACAGGAGATGTGAGACAAAAAGTTATTCCTAAGAGTCAGTGTTGATTTCAACATTTGTGCTGTACAGACCCTGAAGATGAACTTAAACACTGAATTCCAGTCAGGAGAACAGCAGCATTCTGTGAGCATGACATTTCCATCTGTATGGAAGGATACGACGCAGCTGGCTTTAAAAGGCAACATAGTCCCTCTGTTTCTGCAGCTGAGACATGCTATGAACTGAGATTCTTTTTAGTTCATTTTGGTACTTACTTCTTCCTTTTTTTGTATCCAGCACCTTTTACCTCCCTCTCCCTCCCTCCCCCCCCAAAAAAAAAATAAAAATCTTTAAGATCTTTTATCCTCATCCATAAAGCATTTCTGCAGACCTCTGCATGAAGACAGCATTAGCTGCAAGGCTATCAGAGCAACCTAGACTTTGTGCTCTACCTGCGCACCAGTACTGTCCCTTTCAATCTTTCTCTGCCAATAAAGAATTTTACAGAATTGCAGGTGGTTTACTTTCTGTGCAAGAGGCTAAGAACTGCACCATGTAACTATAGCGACAACTACTGTGAAAGCTCTCCATTTTTATTGACATGCCTCACAATCTCATGGAAAAATTTATACAAATGGAGAAACAGAAAATTAAACATCCCAAAGGCCACAGGAAAATATTGTGGTGATCTGCATCTTTATGCATTGCTTAAATACTTCCCCCGTGGTAATTTGCTTCTTTTACCGTATAGTGGTAACATTATAAGAGAATTTCAAAATCCACAGTTTAAACGTTAATTTAAGCCTCCATAATGCCAGAAGAGAAGATTGTGTGCAATCAGCTCAGAAAATACTGTAGCACATTGCTGTATTTAACAAAGATTCATCACTGGGAAATTGACACTACACAAACGGAGAGAAGTAGGAAGGTGTGCACTTTTTTTCAGGGTAATAAACATTTGCATAAGGATATACTGAACTATTCATTCCTTACAGACAAGACAAAAGATGCATCTTTCTAAAGGATATTTTCCTAAACAAAAGATACACTTTTTAAAGGAGTTTCCTGTTCTCACAGTAACTGAGAACTGTGAGATGCACTTATCTAGTCTTAGCAAGCTATGACTTGATATGATAGGCAAGTTTGACATTCCAAAACCAATAAAACAGTTTCAAGCTCACAGCAAAAATATGAATATGCTGCAGTGTGAAACGGCCTCAAGTATCCTGGAAAGCTACCAAATCGCTTACGTTGAGCTTGAAAATGCCACCTCTTAATGTGCTTCTAAGGCCATGATCCACAGTGCTGGAAAATCGATCCTTGCTAACAGCCACCATTTATAGCCTTAACCTTTACTACACTACTTCAATTCTCTCCAACAGCTCAAAGAATCAAAAATACTTCCAGAGATTTTAACCACCAGACACAGAACTATTCCTGCTAAAATCCTCACCTTACTGGCAAAGTTTGCATGGTCACAGGAATAGCCAGTTTTGCAGTCAATGAATTGGACCAAAACACATCACTCCAACTGCTAGTTATTTTTCATTTTCAGCTCTGTTGTCATGATTGCTTTCTCTAAAAAAGCACAATAGTCCCAAACACTTTTTTTTATTCTAATGATCATCCAAAACAACAGTATTTAATAGCAAGGTTTAAGGAAAAATACTGAGCTGTTAATACAGCTCTTTCAAATCTAATATTCTTGCAGTACACAATGCAGTCTAGGCTGCCTGGAAAGGATGAAAATATGTGTTGCCATGGAAACAGGACGGCACATGTTTAGGTTGCTCATCCCTGAAGAGCTGCCCCACCAGTATCTTTAAAGTCTGTTAATAAAATTTTAATCAATAATTAGAATACAGTGAATTTCACCTCCTGTTTGACACTAGATTCTTGGTTCAGACATCGTCAAGCTCTTTTCATGTTCCCTGCATCCAACTATGCCCTACAACATTAAGAATGAATTTATGCACAAACAAAAATGTCAACATGAACTTACTTAGTTCAGCTGCTTAAAATGATTATTCCACCCAGCAATGGATACCAGCTTCCGAATTTAAAATCTAGTGCATGTAGGAATGGGCTTTTTAATTTATTAACTGCTGTCCTATACCTCCCCCTTCAAAAAAAACAACCAAACCAAACCAAAATGAAACAAAAACCAAAATGAAACTAAAACCAAATAATGAGAATGTGACAAATACCCCAGTACTGGAGTTACCACTCACCAACTTCCTTAAACACCTGCTATTTCCTAGAAATGATGGTTTCCATCTCACTGTGATTCATCTGCAAACAAATCTTCCAAAACACTGGGGCTTACAAAGTAAAAATGCATTTTCAGACAGCCAAACAGAAAACAGGCCAAGAGCTGGCAAAACTCCACTTGTTTCACCATTAAAATAGCAGAAAATCTGGCTCCAAACATGCAGCCATTAATTATCTGTACAGTTAACTATGCGAGTACACCTATTTGTTATTACACTGGGAAATCAATAAGCAAGACTTCATTAATGCTATTTAGTTGTCTATTAACTTATACTTTAGAAATAAATACAATGTTAAGAATATCAAGAGTATGCTAATAAACTTAACAAGCTTTGTATTCTGGATCACAAAACAGTCAAGCAAAGCTGAACAGACAAGAAATCCATACTGTGAACAAGAGAGGCACGTAACCATTTTTATTTTTTTTTTAATGTAGTTGTTGTGGTTTAACATGACAGTATTTTGAAATCCTTACCTTCAGGCCACTCCATGATCACTTCTAAGATTCCTGGAAGACTGGAATTTCCTATTTGAGCCCATTGTGTGATCAGTGTGACCCACTTACTCCATGTAGCATCAGCTGCATGATGTGTAGAGGGGACCTTCATGAACATCCAGCCCAGCACCTGCAGTTGGGGTGTCAGGAAGAGCTGTGCAGCAGCTCAAACCCCTTCATAGGCTGCCAGTATCTTTTTCAGTATAGTCAGCCTCGGATCCTCTGTATCCATGACTCCAAAAGCCAAGGGGTCAACCTTGGGTCTCCCCTGGTGCTTTCTGCCAGAGGCTCCAGGTAGGACCATTCTCCCCAGCTGTGGTGTAGAGCATGTTTTTAACATCTTATTCTGCACAGACTGGTCCCAAGGTCTACTGCATGAACAATCTCCTGTTTAATTTGTTCAAAGACTTGTCATTGTTTAGGACCCATTTGAAATCATTCAGGCCCCAGCACGTCTGACCAATTTGGTGACCTTCTATGATGG